>NW_023606169.1:0-28245 GCF_013339745.2 Dermacentor silvarum
TTGGCCCCTGGAAAAACATCTTCCCAGCAATGCATTTCTGTTTAAAAGTGAAGCCAGCTTTAAGGGGGTCGGTCTAAGCTTGGCCTTTGTAAGCTGGCTTTTTTATGTTCTGTGTAGCGGTGAAGCCCATTGAAACAAAAATGCGATGCCAACGGAGCCCGATAACGCTTTCGGGTTCCACTCTTAAAGGCGAAGCTCAAGCATCCTCCAATTTTTCTCGTTGAGTCAACGTGGCAACAATGGGCTGCTTTCGTTTGTGCAAGTGATGCGCACTTTGAAGCAGTCCCACTCAAAGAGGAGGTACAAAACTATGGCGCATTTGTGTTATCGCTTATTAGAATAGTGCTGCACGCTTAAGTTGGTACACACTATGCCATGCACTGCCGGGCAGATACTTAAAGATACAGTGGGCAGCAATAAGTCACACTGGTGCATCTGTTGCCGCCACGTCTGGTGCATTTCTCATGTGCATTTCTCATGCTTATCACTACATACGCACCGAAGCCGGAGTCATTGTTAGACCGATCTCTGCACATTCCGAAAAGGCAGAAGGTCTTTTGTGGCACAGCGTAAAGTCGGCCACGCTGCCAGTCGAGGCAGCGCAGTTAACCTTTACGCAACAAAAACTGATTGCATTATGCACTAACCAATGGCATACAATGACCCACTACAGCGCAGTCAGCCAACAGATAAGTTCTGTGGAGACGGGGTCGGGGATTCGTCGCAGCTACGTTTTAACCATTAACATGTATCAACAAGTATTTACTGTACGAAAACAAGAGAGACAAGTGGACGAGTGCTCACTTACAACTTTCTCACAGAAAACATGATGGGGCCAGTTGTTTTGTGAGCACGCAACGTAATAAGGGACACAAGCGCTGCACCGTCTAACTTTGCAGAAAACATCTACTTCCCGGCGCACACCACCAAGGGACTCACCTGGATGCCGTCGGAGAGCGTGTCAACGGCCCACTCCTTGTTGGCATCCCAGGAACCAAGATGCAAGCACTCCAGCTGCTGGGGCCCAGCCAACACAAGGGCCTTCTCACTCAGTGCTGCCATGGTATGGCCCTGGGTGTTGCCACGGTGTAGCGCGTGGTGCACTGAGGTGTCGTGGAACTCCACGTCAATGCTGCTCTCCTCGGCCGTGTTGTGCGCTCGGACCATGCCCACGGAATTCCACACCTGGCACCCACACAATCCCATTATAAGCGCATAATTGACAAACTGACCTGGCCTTTTCTGTGGAGCTCTCTCATATTCTTATGCTAAATCCTGCAAACAGTAATCAATGGTAATCGATAGAGTCAAGGATATGGTAGCTCCTTGGCTAAAGGTGATAGCTAAGAGTGGTCATCTGAATGAGGTGTTAGCGTTGCCATACACACAACACCGTCACTTAGAAACAGCACTTTTCAGTGCAGCATGTGGTAGAAACTGCAAAACAACATTGAAACACAGCTCAATATCGGCTGTGATTGCACTTGCTAAGCTGACCAAGCCAGGTGTAATGTCCCAGGAGCTAGAGTAGGCAGGGTTAGCAAGAATGATCAGCTTGAATGGTCATGCCCTTTTCTCTATTTGTTGCATAAGGTCTGCCATATACAGTACGCTAAATAAGCCAAGTAGAGAAGTAGAGTTCCAAAATTTTGGGATAAGGTCTGTACAGTAGACTTCCGTTAATTGAACAGTTTATTTCAATTTTTCAGTTAATTCAATCCCAACCAAAGCTCCTGGCTAAGGCCCATGCTTCTCTATGGGCAGACACTTTGTGTGCACGTTGAAAATGTAGAATGGCCGCACGAGCGGTACAGCAGAGAAGCGGACGATGAACCCAGGTCAGCTGCACGGAGTGACACTGAAAACAGTTTGCCATCATGTGCATGGGTGCACGTTCCGTAATTACTCTTCTTTATTTTTTATGACTAGGCTTCAAGACTGTCACATGACCCTCCCTCCTAGTTTTCTTTTTTTCCACCAGGGCTGAGAACCGCCGAGCCAACCCTTACCATGAAGCGGTGCTGGAGGTGGACGGGTGTGGAGCCAGGCTGGAAGGCGTCCTGCACCAGACGGGGGCGGTACTCTGGCTGCACGGGTGCTGTGTGCCCTGCACTTGGCACAACAGCTGTGTCTTCTTCTTCAGCATCCGAGTCTCCAAAGATGAGTGGCTCATAGGTTGCCTTGATCTGGCCCAGGTCTGGTAACAAAAGCACTGAGCTTTTCAGAAAGGATTGACTGACGGTCTAGTTGATTCACGACTACATTAAAAAACAAACACTACCAGACAAGGCAGAACATGGAGCAGCAATGTCAGTGTGCTCCTTGTTTAGTCCTGTCTGGTAACATGTGTGTGTGTTTTTTTTTTTTTTTTTTTTTTTTTTTTTATGATCCTGTCAAAGTCAACCTCTGCTTTAGTGTCTTTCGCGAAATGTTTTATAAGGTGAAAAACTTCAAAGCATAGCACAACAGCCATGTTGTTATGCCTGCCCTGCCACAGTTAGACTAGCAAGAGAAAGAAAACAATATGTAAGCATGCTCATCACTAACAGCACAGCTAGGCTTTCAGGTATATGTGGCACTCACCTATGCCGTCATCCTCGCCGTCCACTCTTTCTTCTGGCATTGCCTGGGAAGAGACAAGCACTCTCAGCTGTGCTCACATGACAGCATGCCCTCACGGACTCAAGGCAGAGTTTTCCCAATAAGAATTGAAAGTTCACTCAACATTGTTCTAGCAACATTTTACCAATAAGAGCCACAGGCAGAGTAAAATGCATGCAGCAGTGTGCCACAAGTGTACAAGTTTACAGTTGTATGCTTTGACAATCTATTGTATAGAAGTAGTTACTCTGCATTTCACCATAATGTCTTTCATGCTGACGTTTCTCGTACTGAAAACACTCCAGCACACTTGAACTACGATACAGAATTGAAACAGCTCTCCTCCAAAGTGGCACTAAATGTCACATACACACACACTGCACCTACTTGCTGCAACCATAATGCTGGCCCCAAGGCTGATCAGTACCAACATAGTGTTAAACAACGCACCAGCGAAACTCTTCGGCAGTTAGAAGCATGACAGATAGGGCTAGTTGGTGACTCGCCATGGTGCCTGGGTATGAACACCAACACAGAACAAGAAGAAAAATTCACACTGAGGACAAACATCGCCCTTGTCATGTGTTACCTTGTGCTGTGTCCTGCATTTGCATTGTTACCCAAGCGTACTTGTGCAGTTTTTTGAATAATTTTCAATGAGATTCCTATGCCAGGGGAGGGTTCCTGTACACTGAACAGAAAAAAAAAAAATACAGCCCCTACACACATTGCCAGCTCACCTTGGTTACCGGAGGTGGCACTTGCTCTTTGCTACTGCCACTCTCGATGCCCTCGACGAGGCCTAACTGGCCCTGCAAGGCAAGCACAGGACACTAACGTTAGCAAAGAATAATGTGGCAGTGCACTCATTCAGCCATTATGGGAACACTTGTACAGTATAATTCCGTTAATTCGACTCGGCTAATTCAAGTTTTAGGTTAATTTGATCCCGACCGAAGATACTGACCGACGCATATGCATCTTTATGGGCCTGAACTTTCATCGCTTCCATCCTAAAATTGGCCTTTGCTGGATAAATCAAATTTGACCAGCCAACATGCACGAACGCGGCCCCCTATAGTGACCCTAATAGCAACCCTTTAGTGGTGGCATGTCTCGGAGGAATGAATGAATGTGTGTTGTTTAGTGGCGCAAGGGCCAGGTATGGCAAAAGAGCACCATTGTCTTGGCGGGGCTTAGGGGACAGTGAATACATTAACACAAGTCAAATTTCCCGTCGAAAACACCCATTATTGGCCTGCTCTAGAAAGATTTGTAAGCATTAATGGTAGCTCAGAATGTGTGATTATGGTATTTACCCCATTCTAATGCACAGCTTTTTCCCCCAAGAAAACAGAGCCCAAAATTGCCTGCACAACGCAATCAGTTACAAAACCAAAACCGTGTTTGCGGAATTCGTATGCTTTACCGCTCAACATGGTTATATTGCGGCGAAGCCAACATTAATAATCTGTGCGGCGAAGCTCACTTTAGGACACTGGCCGCCACTAAACCCTTGCCCATTTTTCTTGCTAAAAAATTGGGTGCGTGTTAGATTTATGCATTGTTTAGGAGCATTGGTGTCAGTTCTACATTAGCCTTCTACTGTGGACACATATAAAGCAGGTGCGAGCTTGATTTGGGGGCGTGTTAGGATTGCGCAAATACTGCCAAATGAATCAGCAGTGTTGTGGCTTTTTATTGCGATAGCAATTATATGGACACTCAAAAGCAGATTTCTGCCATCGGCGTCGCCGTCGCCGTCGCCGTGAGGTTCCGTATGACGTCAATGGAGATGAAATCGTGGCCGCGCGCCGCCGAACGCTGTATGTGCGAGTGAAAGGGCGCGAGGGACGCGCTCTTTCACGGGGAGTGAACGCACGGCGGAGAACAAACGCGCGTTCTGTGCCGTGCTTCCTTAAGGGCTGCAGAAGTAGGCGTCTCTTTCCTCCTTTACAATCACCATATATGTAGAGCAAACGCGCCTTCTTCCGATGCGCGAGAGGCCGTGGGGGAGGGGGGGAAGGGGGAGGGGGGGAAGGGGGAGGGAAGGGAGGCGACGTTTAGCTGCGGCACCAAGTGCCTATTTATATCAGAGGCTCCGGCAACAGTCACCAACGCCGCACGCATTTTGAGCGAACGCGGGCAAAATGCCGACGGCGTCGGCAACAGTTCGGCGCGTTGCCGGTGCTGCTGCATGTCCAAGTTTATACAGCTGATAAAGCTAATATCATTACTCCGTATATCTCTCTACAAATTTGCTATCGCAATTGATGCTTCACCTTTCAGGTGAAACTGCGACAACTTTTTTTCTCTATCTTGTTTAATTCGACCCACCGGATCTTTCAATCAATTTTGTCAGCCCCATCAGGGTCAAATTAACGGAAGCCGACTGTATTTGCGATATTATCTCTAAGGAAGGCGCTTGCTCAGTATTCAAGAGATGTGCCAAGAATGCCAGGAATATGGGTGAGGAAAGCCAAAGATTGTCAGTGCCAAAAAAACTAACTTCTGGTTCAGAAGAATGCAGCATTGGGCTTGTTGGTAGAACATGGCTTAATGTCCTGATCAACCGACCAACAAAAACAGAAAGGACAGAGTCTGTCCCCTCTGCTTTTGCTGTATCAAAACATTATTCACTTCCGGTTGTAGTACCTTAAATTTAGTAGCATAAATGCATCTTCCTTCCAAAGCACTGGATGTTTGCTCCTTACAGCCAGTGTTTGTTAAAGTTAAGCTGCTGTAGACGTTTCCTCATCATGCGGGTTATGTCTGAGAGCAGCTGTGTATGGTTGCATGATAGTGCAAAGCGTGTCACTGCTTGAAGCAGTAAGGGGCTCACCTGGGCATTGCAGTAAACAAGTTCTTTCTGACGGGGGTTCCAGCTCAGGCTGCAGACGTCCTCACCACAGGATAAGCTGCGTTAGAATTGCCACCTGATCATCGGTGTGCTTGTCGTGAAAAGGGCTTCCCTCAAGCAGGCCAAAAGGCCAGACACAGTTAAGCCTCGCATAACAGAGACCCTTCAAACACACATTTTGTTTTAGGAATACACACACACTCTACCAACAATGATTTACCTTTAGATGCAGCGCAGAATCAGCAGCAAACTTGGAACATAAGATACTGATAAGCAACACATCGTTTTTAGACCACGGCGATTTCTTCAGCAACTTTGCTGTTGTCAGCTTCACCTGCTTTGGAAACTTGTGCATAGAAACTCGCCCGAAGCAAGTACCCTTTTGCATCTTCTCACCATCGGAATCCTTCCAATGGAAGGTTTGGAAACCAGGAGTGGAAATGTTTTCACAAGCAGAATTTAGTTTTATTGAATAATAACGCAACATTTGTGACTGCTTCAGGTAGTTTCCCATGGCAATTCAGCAGTGGAATTCTTTGCCTGATTCAGTTGTCAAAATAGAATTGGTTAATGCATTCTTAGAAGCAATACACTGCCTTGTGTACCCTGATGTACTATAAGCTGAAGTTCTCTACTAATATAGTGATATAGTAAGTCAGTAATGTGCGCTGTAATTATATTTTTAAAATATGTGTTTTACATCATCAGTGCTGCTTCATTTTCTTGTTTTCTTTTCTGTGCTTAGTCCAAATGCATTAATGCACTTCTCTGTTTATGTATGATAAACCCACTCGTGTAATGACTGTCAAGGGCTGACAGCATCGAAAAATAAATGAAAGTTCGGTGTACTTGGCAGGTATGCACGCAGAAGCACAATGACAAGAGGATATGTAAGAGTGGCAGCAAGCTGCCACTTGGCCTGTCAGAGCCAATGCACAGGCATTTAATTTTTGCCAAGGGCTTTTTCAGCTTTGTAATGCACTCCCTGCAAGTCCAACAGCTTCTGAGATAGTAGTGTGACTTTTACTCAGGCTGTCTGCACAAAGCAACTTAGTCCCAAAGGCCATGCACCACAGTTGCTTGCCACTAGGCGTGTGAAACATCTTGTTCTCAAGCTGAAATGCATCACGAAAGCAAACTTTATTTCACCGCAGAACATTCTTTTGCCTCAAGCTTGTGACTAAGAAACCCTAAACACATAGCACTTGCACAACGTGGCAGTGATACGAGCAGTAAGGTGCTGGAAATGCCTGAGAAGCCACCAATGACATTTCGTGACTTCACGCATGGGCAACACCCATGCACAAGGCCAAGAGGGGTTTTTCTTTTTCCCCCGTGAGCATTTGCCACAACGCATAGAGGGCAAAAAATTTAATTTAAAGAAAAACTGTCACATTCACCTGCAGGGCGAACCACTGACAACGATAGCACGGTATAGCATTGAACTTGAACTCCTTGGATGTTGTTATAACTACAGATGAACCCACTTACAACAATACTCAAGTGCTAAGAAAATTACACTGCTATAACCAATACTGTGGAATCTCTATGATACGATCACGGCTAAAACGAATTTCCGGATGATACGAATTTTTCTGAGGTCCCGGCCGAGCCCCATTACTTTGCAACGTGTTAGAGAACGGTTGTTACGAATCGATTTTCGACCCGCGTCGGTTGATACGAATAAACGCCGCCCCACCGACGGCCGCAAAAGAGAACAGCAAGCAGTCACACGCGTTTTCCCTTTCTCTTTTGGTGCGGAGGCGCGGACGCGGCGCCGGACAGCGCGGAAGCCGCGACTGGGCGCGAAGAGTTTGAAGCGGCGGCGCTTTTTTTTGCTGTTGTGCTTTTCCTTTTGTCTCTTCGCTCGCTGCGGCAGCCGCTCTTCCCCACGCACCGCCGCCGCGGCAAGCGAAGGCTCGTGCGGTCTATCGCTTCAACGGAAACTGAGCGGCGTAAGCACGGCGCATACAAAGGTCAGAGCCGTGTGGAGATCGCTTTCAAGATACGGTGCACGCGACAACACCGACAGCCGGCACAGGCGCAAAGTAGAAGAACGCATTTGTTGGCAGAGTAAAAGCCCCCCCACTCCCTCCCTCCCGCGCTACCTTCCCGCTTTGCTCCTCGTGGGCGATTGCGTAGCCAGTTACCCTGGCGCTCGGTTGCAACTAGAGTGTACTAGACAATGGTCGAGTGGGCCGAACGGCGCTCTCCCGCTGAGGCGCCGCGTGTGGAAAAATTATGCGAGGGCGCTGCGAGCGAACTGGATTGGGGCGGAGACGCGCTCCGCGGCATATTCAATGTACTTTCGCTGCGGGCGCCGAGGCCGATTGCGCATAGTACGTTCTTAAAATAGTGCTTTATTTCAACAGCAAGTTTATGTTTACACCATCTTGCCAAACATATATATTTGAGGCATGGATTACACAGAGCGACGTCTTCAATTTTGCTGTCGTTGTCAAGCGCGTCGTCTGCTAGTGAGCGCGCGTTCTCTACGTGGACGCTGGCGGACGCCCAGTTTTCTCACAGAACGTCTGTGCAGTACATTTTTTATGTTTAGTTGCTTTGGTGAGCCCATGACTCTTGACGGCCGGTACCAAATGTAGTTTTAGCCAGGTGAACTGCTGTTTTTACCAGTGTCTTCTAAAAGTAACTGGTATCTCTGCAACATGAAGCTACGTAATTTTATTATTGATATCGTGTCATTTTACGCACGCTTCTTGTTGGTGGATGTTTATCAGGGAAAATCATCGAAGAAAACAGCATTAGAGAGAAATAAACTAGGTTTAATAACTGCGTGGCGCGAAGAATGACCAATGTATTTCTAGATAATTAAATCGAAGGGTACATAGACATATATGTTCACGATATATGTGTAAGGAAAAAATAACAAATAGTCTAAATGCACGAATTGAAAAAGCGAGAACTCCCGACCGGAATAAGCGCACGTGTTTGCTGTAACACACTTATTAGGGAATACTGCACATAAAACTCTCATTCGCAGAAATAATATCCAAAGCAGGCAAAAACATCGTGTATATATATATATATATATATATATATATATATATATATATATATATGTGTGTGTGTGTGTGTGTGTGTGTGTGTGTGGTGTGTGTGTGTGTGTGTGTGTGTGGTGTGTGTGGTGTGTGTGTGTGTGTGTGTGTGTGTGTGTGTGTGTGTGTGTGTGTGTGTGTGTGTGTGTGTGTGTGTGTGTGTGTGTGTGTGTGTGTGTGTGTGTGTGTGTGTGTGTGTGTGTGCGCGCGCGCGCGCAAGTGTTGTTGATATACCGTACGACGCCGAATAGTCGTTTCCGTTCGAATGTAACGCATAACAGCACTGTTGAAGTCTCAAAGGTGAGGGACCGATGGAAGTGACGACTGTTATTCCGGATGATAGTGCTGCCGGAGAGTCGTCGTTGTTGCGCAGAGGCGCAGTTTCTGAGAGAATTAACGCATGGGGGTTAATGAGTCCTGCTTAACAAGTTTCTAGCTGTCATTCAATATAAACGCCCTGTTTTGGGGCAGCCTATAAATCTGCTCACTTGATTCAGACAAGGAAAACGTTTTTTTTTTTTTTTTTTTTTTTTTTTTTTTTTTTTTTTTTTTTTTTGACAGTCTCATCATGTTTTCAACCCATTAAAACTGGGTGCCTCATGTGGTACCACACTTCTTCAACGAACGCAACAGATCTGCACATCTCTACGTGTATGTGAGGCATGCCGTTCCTTTAATTGTTTCATTATGATCGTTATGATAGTGCACCGAATAACTGAAAGCAGCCGTTTATAATGTACAAGCTGCTGACTTGAGCGGTACGTCATACATTTGGGAACGGCATTACATTTATGTATGAAATATAGGATAAGCGCGATAAGCGTTTTTCTCTGAAATCAGCCTGGAGAATTATTTATTTTACCCCTAGAAAAAAGCCGAAGAACGCAGCCACTTCCTTTTTTCTCTCTTTTTTTTAATTTAAATAAATTCTTTGGTTTTACGTGGCAAAGCTACGATGTCATTATAAGGCACCCGGTTTAGTTTTCACCACCTGGGTTCTTTAACGTGCACCTAAATAGAAGTGCACGAGTCTTTTTCCATTTCGTTCCCATCGAATTCCGCGACCTGGTTTGAACCCGCCAGCTCCAGTTTAGCAGCGCAACGCCGTATCCACTTTATAGCCACTAATTAGGCTACCGCGCAGGCTTTCTTTCTCTTCTTTTTTTTTCTTTTTTGAAGTATCGACTAAAAAAAATTCACGTACGGCTTACGGCCAAATATTAGCATATAGAATGACTAACTAAACCATTTCCGGCGCTCGATCGCGGTCCGACTGCAATAAATGACCCCTTACCAATTACTCCGCATTCTGTTACGCGAGGAAGGCGGAAACTTGAATGAAATGTTGCGCTGCAGTTTACTCTTTCTTTTTATCTATAACAATGCTTCCCGTAAATCTGAGTACAGGCGCCGGATGGGGCAGATGTGCTTACTTGTTTGAATTAAGCGGCAAACAAGAACGTTACATATGTTACCTCGTCTGCTTTTCTCAAGACCTACTGATGGAAAACTATATGCGCAACAATACGTACGAGAGATACATGCTGCTTGAAGAACGCGAAAAATATTTGTTCTCCAAAGGGAACCGTACAATACATAGTAGAATGAAAGCCGACACTGCGGCCGTTATGCACGCGCAATTACCGAGCGACATTAAAAATAAAATGAAATAAAAAAAAGAGAAAGAAAGAATTTATTCTAAAGGCATAAATGTATGTCATATGCAATTATGAACACAATTTGAGCGATATGAACGCAAATACCAGCGCGCGAAGTAGCACGAATGACCCTGCCGAGCTGTACCGCCAGCAGTTTCCAACGGCGCAACCTTGATGCGGCCCAATCCAGTTCGATCGCAGCGCCGCCACAGTATTTTTCCACGTCGGGCGCCTCACTGCAAAGCATGCGCCGCCCCAGCCGCTCGTCCCACTCGACCATATTCTAGTACACTCTACTTCCAACTTAGAGTGTACTAGAATATGGTCGAGTGGGACGAGCGGTTGTTGGCGGCGCATGCTTTGCAGTGAGGCGCCCGACGTGGAAAAATACTGGGGCGGCGCTGCGGTCGAAGTGGATTGGGCCACATCAAGGTCGCGCCATTGGAAACTGCTGGCGATACTGCTCGGCAGGGCCATTCGTACTATTTTCGCGCGCTGGTATTTGCGTTCAGACGGCTCAAATGGAGTTCATAATTGCATATGACAAGTATTTATGCCTTGAGAATAAATTCCTTTCTTTCTCTTCTTTATTATTTTTTAATATTTTTTAATACCGCTCGGGTGATTGTGCGTGCATTGCGGCCGCAGTGTCGGCTTTCATTCTACTATGTTATTCTACGGTTCCCTTCGGAGAAAAAATATTTTTCTCGTTCTTCAAGCAGCATGCATCTCTCGTGTGCATTGTTGCACATAAAGTTTTTCATCAGTAGGTCCTGTGAAACGCAGGAGAAACATATGCAACCTTCCTGCTTGCCGCTTCAACAAATAAAACATAGCTGTCCCATCCGGCGCCTTGTCCTCAGATTTACGGGAAGCATTGTTAAAAAAAAAAAGCTGCAGCTAAACATTTCATTCAACTTCGCCTTTCTCGCGTAACAGAATGTGGAGTAATTGGTACAGGGTCATTTATTGCAGTCGGACCTCGAGCGCCGAAAACGGTTTTAGTTAATTAAATCAAAGGGGAATTTTATTAGGCAATAATATAAAAAATGCGTACAAAGATATTTGGTCCCATAGCCTAAAGCAAGCCATTCTATATGCTAATCTTTGGCCGTAAGCCGTATGTGGAATTTTTTTCCAGTCGATACAATTCAAAAAGAAAGAAAAGAAAAGAATGACTATGACTATTCGGCGTCGTACACACACACACAGGGGATGGCCCCCCTGTCGCCTTCTCCACTCACAGTCTCCCTTGACGGCACACCCATTCCCCTCGTCTCTACTCTCCGCATTCTCGGACTCTTCTTCAGTCCAATGGCAAGCACACCACCCTCATCACTCGACTCACAAACACTGTACACCAGACCATTCGCCTAATACGCCGCATTGCCAACCGTCACCACGGCATGCGCGAACACGACCTCCTCCGCCTAGTCCAGGTCTTCGTTTTCAGCCGCTTCATCCGTATATTCCTGTTTCGTATATTTTCCTTTCACGCACCGAAGAAGACAAAGTCAACAGCCTCAATCGCCAGGCATATAAGTCGGCCCTGTCTCTTCCCACATCTACTTCAACGGCTCGTTTACTGTCGATGGGCGTCCACAACTCCCTTACAAAGCTGACGGAGGCCCATCGCACGGCCCAGCTCCTCCGTCTCTCCCGCACTCGGCCTGGTCGCGCACTTCTCTCTACCCTTAAACTCTCCCCTCTTACCCCTCTTCCCACCTCACTGCCCATCCCTTCCCACGTCTACTCCCTGCTAACCGTTAATCCCCTCCCTAAGAATATGCACCCTGAACACCACCCGTCCCGTAGAGCAGCGCGAGCCTCCGCGCTCTGGCGTCAGTACGAACGGCAACCCGCCGTGGCTTACGTGGATGCCGCCCCGTACCGCCACTACCCAGCCCATGCCCTTGCAGTCACTGACAACTCTTTTCGACCCACTCTTACTGCCTCAGTATACACTTCGACCTCGGTCGAGGCTGAAGAGGCAGCTATTGCCCTTGCCATCACGCAAACCTCCGCGGAATACATTTTCAGTGATTCCAAGCCTGCAGTCTACAACTACGTGGTTGGACGGGTGGCATCCCCGGCCTCCGGTATCTTGCGTTCCGACACTGTTCCCTCCTCGCCAATCCAAATCATATGGGTGCCCGCTCCCGCGGCCATCCTGGCAACGAGGCGGCCATTCCATCGCTCGCGATTCGACTGACCGAGCAAGCCGCCCCCGTCGGGAATGGATACGCGCGATGCGCTCCTCACGTACCACGATATCACCTTGCAGTGCCAGTAGCGCACCCAGGATCTCTGCCAGGGGGGGGGGGGGGGGGGTTGACAGTTTGCCAATACTATCTAAACAGCACTAATTTCGATTTCTTCACGGGAAATTGTCAAAAAATTCGCTTTTTGCGAGTGTGCAGACGATTTCGCGTCTTACATCTTAGTTGCAGCACTCAAATGCGTAAGGAAAGAAAAGGGGTTGAACAAAAGGGGGGGTTAAGTCGGCCTCAGGGGGGAGGGGGGGGGGGGGGGGTTACAACCCCCCGAATCACCCCCCGTCGGTGCGCCACTGCCTTGCACTACCGCCTATCTCGTCTCACCTTCCCCCCACCGCACAAATCCCTTTCCCAGCACCACCAACACTTGTGGCGCCACCTTCAGGCCCACACCTTTCTTACTCCTGCACGTCTTGCCCTCTTCCACCCCGGGACGTACTCGCCGGCCTGCCGCTTATGTGACAGCTCCCGCGCCGATTACGATCACATCTTATTCTCCTGCCCGGCACACTTGCCCCCTGCCTCTTGGCACCTAACCAGTCCGCAGCAGTGGGAGGCTGCTTTGGTCCAGCACCGAGCCGGATCTCCAACTCCGGCTGGTGACCTGGGCAGAGGACGTCGCGACTAGGCACGGCCTGGACGCCACAACCGGCAGCCTGAAGGCCGCCCACAACGCTGATTTTTAATTTTCATTACTTCGGGCCTTCTCAATAAAAGTTTTCCACCACCACCACCACCACCACACACACACACACACACACACACACACACACACACACACACACCACACACACACACACACACACACACACACACACACACACACACACACACACATACACATATATATATATATATATATATATATA
Organism: Dermacentor silvarum; assembly: GCF_013339745.2. Lineage (NCBI taxonomy): Eukaryota > Metazoa > Arthropoda > Arachnida > Ixodida > Ixodidae > Dermacentor > Dermacentor silvarum. Next base: position 13,324 of record NW_023606169.1, read on the forward strand.
TATATATATATATATATATATATATATATATATATATATAAGATGGTTTTGCCAGCTATGAATATTATTGCGACTGCGAGCTTTATTTGCAGTATTCACTAGCAAGTGTGTTTGTTACTGCAAACACGTGCGCTTATTCCGGTCCGGAGTTCTCACTTTTTCAATTATTGCATTTAGAATATTTGTTATTTTTTCCCTTGCATAGATATCGTGAATATATATGTCTATGTACCCTTTGATTTAATTACCTAGAAACACATTGGTCATTCTTCGCGTCACGCAGTTAATAAACATGGTTTATTTCACTCTAATATTGTTTTCGTCGATCATTGTCCCTGATCAATATCCAGCAACAAGAAGCGCGCGTAAAATGACACGGTATCAATAATAAAATTTTCAACGTAGCCTTCATGGTGCGGAGATACCAGTTACTTTTAGAGGACAGTAGTAAAACAGCAGTTCACCTGGCTAAAACTACATTTGGTACCGGCCGTCAAGAGTCATGGGCACACCGAAGCAACTAAAACATTTAAAAAAATGTACTGCACAGAGGTTCTGCGAGAAAAACTGGGCGTCCCGCGCTCGCTAGCAGACGACGCGCTCGACAACGACAGCAAAATTGAAGACGTCGCGCTGTATAATCCATGCCTCAAATATATATGTTTGGCAAAATGGTGTAAACATAAATTTGCAGTTGAAATAAAGCACTATTTTAAGAGCGTACTGTGCGCAATCGGCCTCGGCGCCCGCAGCGAAAGTACGTTGAATATGCCGCGGAGCGCGTCTCCGCCCCAATCCGGTTAGGGTGCCTCGATGCCAGCGCCGCCGTTCAGGGTGGTGCCACCCTTTGACCGCACCCGCGCCGCCGCTTTCTCGCTGCGACGCCATCTTGAGTCACAGCGAGCGGTTGCGAGTGCTTGGTGCCGGTGCTTAGTTCGAGACAGTGCGCGCGGATGCTTCGCTGACGCTTCTACTTGCTGGACAGTGTTCAGCCGCATGAATGACAAGCTTGTCAAGTGCATCGAGTCGACATGACGGGCTGTTGTGTTCCCAAGTGCACCGGATCGACGCGTAAAGGGCTTTGTTGTTTACGCTTCCCCCGGGACCCAAAGCGAAGGAAGAGATGGGAAGCCCAAGTAAAGCGGTATCACTGGAAGGCAACGGATAGCTCCTACATTTGCGAGGTAAGTGTCAAGAAAGTTTAGACTATCGCATCGTGCTTTTCATAAATAAGAAAGTATTCTCTGATCCTCGCTCACGTACCTACGTTCGCTCACGAACTAAGCACTGCACCGATGCTGAGTAGCCTATGGTTTGCGAGCGCGCGTCGCATACGCTTTTGCCGTTTTGATCAGCGCAGTCTATGCGAGTAGTACCCTTATTTTAAGAACTGACGAAAATGCTTCGCCGCGAAATAGCCTTACATTAGCTACAAATCGTCATGTAAACCACCTATTTTACTTTTTCACGGGAAGCACACATCGTGTGTCTCTTGTTTGTATCTTTTTTTTCCCCTCAGTTTCTTTTTTCGCTACTGGTTATTTGGGACTAAAGAACGCAGTGCTTCTTCTGGGGAGAGCGGCTGTTGTGTACGTGGCAAGCGAAGCATTATGATTTTCTCTATTCTCAGCAGATATCTTGCGGATCTCAGGTTTTTTAGACGAATATATTTGTAGCGTGGTGCTCGTAAGCCGATGGTCATTCGTGCTCATTCCCGATCGTAGTGGGTACTGTGATGGTCTTTAAATGCATGTGCACGGTATGCCCAGGTGTAGTAGAGTTAAGGGGCATCATGGGACCAAAATGTTTCGGCGCTTTCTGGCATGGTGTCTGTTGTAGCCTGTGCATTTCTTCGAAACGTGTGAAGCGAGGTAATACAGCATTACTTCTGCGAAAATTTATTTTTAAGCACTGTAATGGGTTCTCTGTATTTACAAGGCAACTTTTCATATCAATAATCACTTTTTTGTTTTACTTGTACTTAGAAACACTTTGAAGAGGACCAGTACGAGGGAAATCGACAGGATGGGCGCCGTCTGTTAAAGTCAACAGCCCTACATCATCATGGACTATATTTTCGAAGTGAAAAACATTGCTATATATAATCTGTATTTGACTGTCTTAGTTTCATTTACGGTTTTTGTACGCGATATGTATGCAGTGTTGTTTATTTTTTCAATGTAGTTATCAGTGTTCTAATGGTTATTTATAAAATGTTCTGTACTCGCCATCGATGTGTTTGGCTGATGCGACATATTCGATGGTAGCTGAGGTATTCTGGCTGGATATCTTGATTAATACTACCCGCGGTTGCGTTTTCTTGTTTGCATTCTTGTTTTCGATTTATATTTTGTGTAATAAGGTTGATGTACTCACTTGAACCCCCCCCCCCCCATGTAATGAATAAATTAAAAAAAAACTCTCACTATCCCGAATTGTGTGTCGAGCATACCTTGCGAATTTTTTTTTATCTCGTCTTTCAACATCACCTTCAGGCGCCACACAGTATATATAATTTTTCATGTACATATCTCTTTCATGATTGATTGTACTAGACATTATAAGTAAATGTATTTTGTGCATCGTTTGGTTTCTTGTGTGTACTACGCAAGATTGACACAGACAAGTTACGTTACATGTTTCTCTACGGCACTAACTAAACCTTATTTTCACATCGCAGTTATTTTTACACCAGCTTAATCCTGTCAGCACATAGTTTTGTGGGCAAAAAAAAAGCAAAATTGCGCGTAGATATCGTCAAATAATTGCAACGAACGCGAAGAGCACGCGCAACGCAAGGGAAACTGACCGCCGTGCGCGAGTGGCTGGCTACGGTAAAGCAGGCGTGACGTGTAAACCAAAATACATGAGCGAAAAAGAAAAACTTCCACACACAGGGGGTCGCAAACCTTATATACCAAGAATCGAAGCGCAAAAAAAAATTGTGCGTATTTCGAACATACACACGGCATATTAAATTTGATTGAATTGGGCAACGTGGGGCATGTTCCCGGCGCCATACATTTACGTCTCAATTGGACCTTCGACGAGTTAACGGCTATTGGTTATAAAGATGTGCAGATGCGATACCGATAAAAAAAAATCCTCATCAAGGCAAAGCACTTGGAAGTGCGCCGCGAGTAACACTATTTATGAACGCAAGCGTAGCCGAGTCTCAGCTCGTGTGACTCAATATGGCGGCGCCAGCGGGGTTGTCTCCACCCTGGACGGCGGCGCTGGGCATCGAGACACCCTAAATCCAGTTCGCTCGCAGCGCCCTCGCACTATTTTTCCACACGCGGCGCCTCAGCGGCAGAGCGCCGTTCGGCCCACTCGACCATTGTCTAGTACACTCTACTTCCAACCTTGCTCGAACCTCTGATGCACAGGGCCGCATTGCCGATGATGATGATGATGATAAGTGGTTCTTGAGGGAAAGGGAAAGGTTGGCGCTATCTTCTGCAGCCCTTGAGGGAGCACGGCTCAGCGCCAACCGCATTGCCGACAGTCAAACTAGCTAGGGACCATCAACCCTTTCCAAATCCCTCTCACCACTTCGCACCTATTGTAATACCACAGGGCCCTATTTTTCATCACAGCTGCATTTCTGCCACCTTTAGCCGTCACATATTTTTCATGTTCCGTTAGGTACTCAGCCCCATTGTTTATCCACACTCCAAGATATTTGTACTTATCCACTACCTCCAGCGTAACCTCCTGTACCCTATGCTCGCTGCCCTGATTATATCATTAAAAATCATGACTGCCGATTTTTCTTCAAACCTAAGCTATCTCCCTGTTTACCGCAGAGGTCCATTAATTAATACCTGCGCAAGTCTCCCTTGCTGTCAGCCATAAGTACAATAAGTACAGGTTATAAAAGCAGACTCGCAACTGAGTGCTTAATGGGTGAAAATGACATATATGCAGAGATAAAATGAATACATCTGGTTGGGCGCATCCAACCATGCATTGATAAGTTGACAATCAGCTAGCTAGTTAGTGACACTGAAGGTTCGCTTACACACCCACGTGTAGTTTTTAAATGCCTCAAACAGCTGCCTAGTACTACGGTCCTTATGACGGTACAAAATTCTAGTTTGTTTAAGAAGTGGAAGGCAAGTTTCCTTGTTTAGTTTTTTTACATCTGTGCAGGTCTGGTCGTGGGCCGAACTTGCACGGGGGCGAAATGCAAAAGCGCTCGTGTAGGTTGCCTTGAAAGACCGTGATTTTGGCCCGTAAAATCCCAAAAATTATTTTTATTTTTTAACCTGATTACATCAAGCAATTGAGGAGGGTGCCAAAAGAGATCAGTCAGCTGGCATCCTCATCATTTGGCTGATTTTGGCTTTTCCGACTCCGGCCCGTCTCGGATCGCGATGTCTCGCTCAAGTCAAGCCAAGTACGTTGGTTCGTGCATAGACCTCGTGCATAGCCTCCTATATATTCTATGGTTCGTGACCCATTTTACGACCTGCCGTGTTGTGTGTAGCTGATTTCTCGCATGTGCGTGTTAAGTTGTGTTGTTCATCACTAGTTTCGCTGCTACCAGGTGGAAGATATGATCACTTCCATTGTGCGGTTGGCAGTAGACCCGTGGAGCCGTAGACAGCACCCTATCCGTGTGCCCAAGGGTTCGTGGTTCAACCGGCATCCGAAGTTCACTGTGATCGCGTTCAGCGTCGGAGGCACCTGTATCTTGTTTAGCCGGGTCATATACGACCTATTCACAAGCTTTGCCGAGACAGAGCGTACGTTTTTGTTTTTTATCTCAAGTTGTCGACTGTACCATTATAGTTTTAGTGTGTCCCAGACAGTCAGTAGGTCACTTTACCGTTCACTTTTATGAGAGTATCGTTACAACGTTTTGAGGGCACAGAGAAAGCGTCAGGTTTATGTTTGTACTGCAGTTCTGCTACACTAGAGACGAGCGAAATACTTGCAAATGTCTTTCATATCGGTATATCGCGTAAATCATTATACCGCATCTCATTGAGACATCTGCGATACACGTTGCCGTTGTACGCTGCACCTGCGACTCGAGATTGCGGACAAATGCAGAGACGCGTGAACACACACAGCACTGTGCGTGTCGTGTGTGTTTACGCGTCCTTATCGCAACAAGGCTGCTGCAACTCCTCACTGACCTGCGTTTCGTTTATCTTCTGCCACCTTGACAGGGTACTGCGTCAAAGTAGTGTGCTGTCCGAGGTGATGCAGTTCTGTGGCTGTCTGAAGGTACTTGTATGCCAGTGTTTGACAGCACCGTGCAGTAAAATAAACTGTGAAAAATACAACCTTCATTTGAGCATATAAGTAACCAAATGAACTGGTGTGTTCAGTGTAAAGGAAACTACTGCTCAAGCTGCTCAAGATATGTGCTTGGTTCAGTGGCATTTGGAGCGTAGCTGTTTTGTTACTGCTCCTGTCCAAATTGTTCACCGATGATCAATGATTTCGATCAACAGTATCAGCACGTTGAAATTGTTTCTCACATTCGTAGCGCTATCCAACAGGTAGCCCTGGAAAAGCGCCTTAAGAATAATTTTCTGTTTTGTTTCTGCAACAGTACTGTGACATTTTACACAACCTTTACTAAACTGAGACACGCACATTGTGGTTTAAAATTCACCTTTTGCCATTTCCATAAAAAAAGTCCGCGCAGCTCATGGTTATGGTGCATCAACATAAAATTTTTGTTATCAGAGAACCAGCAGTAAGCCACAGGAGGGTATTACATGGCCACTATCTCGCAACAGTGAAAGATGAGAATTGATTAAAATTAATGAAATTCTGGGGTTCTACGTGCCAAAACCACGATCTGATTGTGAGGCACGCCATGGTGGGGGACTCTGAATTAATGTTGGACACCTGGGGTTCCTTAACGTGCACCTAAATCTAATACACACGTGATTGAAAAATTTTTCCACATCACAATGCAGCCACAGCTGCCGGTATCAAATCTGCAACCTTGTGCTCAGCAGCTCCACATGATAGCCTACTAAGCTAGGTGGATAGGCGATAATTGAAAGAAAATGGTGGGAGATGTTGTCTGGCAAGTTCAGCCTTCGACTCTGAGTGGTTTTACCAAACAGACTCATGTAAGGGCCGCACCCCCAACTTGGTAGCCCAAAATTTGGAAAAAAATTTCCAATGGAAAAGCAATCAAGCTCGATGCCTTGATGCCGCCCGCGCGCATCGGCGAATTTTCGCGCGCTGCGTTCTTCCGCATGCCGCTACTAGATGGCGATAGCCGGTGTGTGCACAAGTCACTGGTTGCGCTGGCACCATTTTGACCAAAAGGTGCGGTCCCATGTAACAGCCACACCTCATCAAAATTGTGGAAAAAAAGGTGTGGCCCTTACACGAGTATATATGGTATTCTTTTCAAGCACTCTTCTAGAGGTCTGCCGCACATAAAAAATGCAGAACTGAGCATTTTCACAATGTTTAGAGCAGTTGCAGTTTCAGATGAGTGCCAAAGTTCAGGATTGAGCTCCTCCAGCAGCTGCTGAACCTCGACGTCGAAGATCGCTAGGACCTTTCTGCTCAAAAAACTGGTACCAGATCTTCAACACCAACCTGGAAAGAGTGTAGAAAAGGCAATACAGTAATATATACTATCTGGAGCGCAAAGTTGAACAAGAAACGGACGTTTACTGCTGGAAATGCAGTCTACCTTTTCCTGATAAAGTAAAGGAACTGCTTCGCTACTGCGCTCAAACAGTGTGACTGAAACAAGGACACACAGAGAAATAAATGCCGCAGAACACCTCAGTGTGTCCTCGTTTCAGTCACGCAGTTTGAGCATAGTTCTAAAGTTAAACCAACTAGCCCCCACCAAGATCTTACTAATGCTTCACTACATAACATGGTGCCACCATAAGGTCCAACCTACTTGCATTTTGCACCGCAAAACGATTCTGTCGTATAATTCATAGAAGAGTGTTCTTGGAATATTTTTAGGTGAAACATATGTTCTGAAATTTGTTGTGACATTTTGTATATATATATATATATATATATATATATATTGTGAAGTGTAGCTGATATATTTATAGATTTTTCTCGAAGTGGCGACAGAAATGTCAGCTTCGAAAGTTTTTTTGAATTATCTATTAAATATTTTTTTTTCTCCTAACGTATGCATTTACAAACACGAATTAGTACAATTTATAATGCTGTGCGAAATGCTAAAGCGGTGTATATGGTAACAAAAAAAAAATTGTTGGACACCTGAAAAATGGCCATAGGTATTGAGTTCACTATTGCATTGTGTATCACAGTTAGTCGTTATGTGTTCACCAGCAGCTGTATTTTTTTTTTACACTAAATGAAAGCTTGCATCAAATAACGAAATGCATGTGTGGCTATACCAGATTTCACTAACCCTCTGCATTGTTGGTGGTTGCTGAAGCATATTATTAAGGCATATTCTCATCGGGGGTTGACAAGGCCTGGCACCTTAGAGTTGGGCCATGAGGCCCGTCTCTGTATTGGTGGTCTATCAAGATTTCGCTGTATCATTGGTGGTGCAATTTTTTTTGTGTGTGTATGTGTGTAGAAGATAGTGTTTAAAAGGCAGTTTTGTTGCTCAATCCAGTATGCGATAGTAGTATTACATCACAACATGCCTGTATTTGCATGGAGGCTTCAAAAAATCAATAATGCTAAAGTGTTTCACAATTGCAAGCAATATACTGTTAAAATTATGGGGTTTTACGTGCCAAAACCACAATCTGATTATGAGGCACGCCTTAGTGGGGGGACCACTACGGCTTGGGCACTACCGTAGCGGGGAATAATTAGGACCACTTGGGGTTCTTTAACGTGCACCTAAATCTAAATACACGGGTGTTTTCACATTTCGCCCCCATCGAAATGCGGCCGCCGTGGCCGGGATTCGATCCCGCGACCTTGTGCTTAGCAGCCCAACACCATTGCCACTAAGCAACCACAGCGGGTGCAATATACTGTTGTGTGCGACTCTATTGCAAGCAGATTTTATTGCATCTACAAGGTTATAGATTCCTGTGAAGTCTGCAGCCTGGAGACGTGGTGCACAATTATGGGCATGTTTATTAATGCACCTGGGGTCGTATTCTCAGTCAATTAATTTTGGGGACACAGTCGAATTTAGGCTTAACTATACTTGAGCTTGCAGAAGGAAAAAAAAAAGTTAAATTGTCAACTTTGTCGGGGGTTCCGTGATTTAGCTGTGAAAATTACTTCAAAGGTTTCTGGAACAGTCCTTGTGAATAGCATCTTGTAAGTAAGCATGTAGAAGCAGAATCCCACAAGGAACAGAATCAGAAGCACTGGCGTGTGCAGTAGAAGTTGCAAAAAATTGCATAATTGAACTTAATAGCCAACTAAGGGCACTTCAGGGTAATAGACTGCGTAACTCAAACCTGCTATGAACGTTATGTTGTTGGTTCCATTTGATTACGATGTACCACTTTTTAAAAATGTTTGGATGAAGTTACAAAAAGGTGTGATCACACCATCGTCCTTTTCAGTGCTGTGGGAAACAACTTGCAAGAAATAAGAAATGATTGAGGACCTGAATTATTAAAGTGTAAGGGCAGGTTTGAAGATCCATATGCAGAAAACCAATGTTCGATATCCTGGCAAGGGAACAAGGACTTAGGTTGGCAGTTGTCCTCTTTAAGCAGGGAATAAATGTTTACTTTGACTTGACAGACGCACGAGACAGACCTGGAGCATTAGAAGAAAATTTCGAGACTTATTCAAATAAAAATAGTTTGATTCGCATACGGAGCAGGGCAAGTCATGAACTACAGCTGACCAAATTCCTCGAAGAGTCAACAGTATTAAATCAGTGCATTTTGCCAGTACCTACTCATGGAGACAAATCTTTGAAGGCAACGATGGGAGGAAGGGCCGCCCCAACGGGCATGGAGTGCAAGATTATATGTGTAAAAGACAGGAAAATGGCAGCATCGATTAGAGAGCAAAATGGTGTTTCTGATGTCCTAGTAATGATTGTAGTTAAAAGGGCACATAAAGAGAAACACTAGGTCAGTTTATAGTGATTAAGTATTTTTTTGAAAACTATTTTGTTAATTTTGTAATATGAGGTTGAGCACTAGAAGAGAAAGTAAAGGCCAAACTTCCGTTTCTTCAATTTCTGTTGACACTTCGCTGCCAAAATGTCAGTGTGATGTCGTGCATTTCAAAGTATTTTTACACATTTGGGTAGAAAACTGTTGGAAACTGGAGAACTTCAGTCCTTGGCTCCCTCAGAATACAATCTAATCTATCTTTACTGACAAAAAAATTAAGTAGGCCCAAGCAGACGGTGTCAAAATTGATGATGTCAGGCCAAGCTGGTGCTGAAACTTCAAGGCAGCATTGGCAGCCATCTCTTGTTTTGACTCTTTCCTGGCTTGCCAAGCTTCCTCTCGTGGTAAGAGTGGCATTTTTTGGCATGTAGAAACCGTCGTCTGCTAGTACAACTCAAGCGAAATTTCTGTTTAATGCCCTTTTGAGAAGTAGAGTTGTTGCAGATCGGGGTGAAGTGCATAGAGCAGATAACCGGCTAACAAAATGGGTTCCAAGGGAAGCGAAACGCAGATAATTACTGGAGTATGATAAGATTTAGAAATTTGTAGGCATAGCATGGGAGAGGCATTTGACCTGCATTGGACATGAAATACGGGGCTTATTGTAATGGTGTGAAAAGGGTGTGGGCGAAAAACTGGTATACTCCTGAACTGCAAAACGCTATGGTTATTGAAGCAAACTTTGTGGTAGGAGAAATTTTTAGCAAGAAAGATCAATTTTTTTTTTTTTTTGGCATAAGTAGAGTCAGTAAGTGAGTGTGCAAGTGTGATAGCAGTTGGTGCCCTGTGTGACCATGTGGCATTGCATATCTGCGCAGCGTCTGCCAAACAACACAAGTTGGACCTGGTCATGCTTCTGCAGCAGACATGTTGGCGCAAGGAGGGCGAGCGGCCCAGGAGCTTAGAAGAAGCACTCATCGAGCAAGACATGATTCGCGAGCAGCAGCGGAAAGAAAGGAGCAGCAGGCCGCACTTGCAGTCAAGTTGTGACTGCTGTTCTTTCGTGCGAGTTGACGGGGTCACATCCTTGTCGGGACGGAGCTGAGGTGGTCTTTGAGGACTGTGCGCTTCCATTAGGCGCCACTTCTCCCACACATCCTTGTTCACATTTGTCCAGTTTCATCCCCAGCTCCTCCACCGATGTCAGTGCTTTAGGCTGCACCGCTTCCGAGTCTTGTCAGAGCGAGTGATGGAGCCCGAGGTGTAATCTGCAGAGAAAGTGGAGTGACGTGGACGAACCAGGTGGGCGCTCTCGGCACCTGTGGCCAACTGAGGCCAGATAGTGGCAAGCCTCAACCTGGCGTCCACCTGGAAATTAATGAGCCTTGTGTTTTCAGAAATTTGCAGTCAACGAATACTTTGGGGATCAAGCTCGCAGACCTTTAGATGAGACCCTACTGGAAAGCTGTACTAAAACTTTAGCTTCAGTGGCGGCATTTATGTACCTATGTCGGAGCATGTTCAGGGAATGCTGCAAAGTAGTGCATATCAAGGAAGTTCACATTGAGTGTAGTACGACGTTGCAATGCCCTTCTGCAGAAACTGCCCTGTCCTTTTCGAGTTCTGTTGGAGGCTTAGTCCACCGCCAAAATTTATTGATGCGAATGCTCTCCAATTTATAATAAAGCTCTTGGTAATGTTCTTTCTGCGCTTTATTCTTTCCTACTTGGCAAGTTAAGTAGAAATTGTTTTCATTAAAACACATAAGCACACTTTTAGTTATACACAAGTGTGCCTAGGCTAATGGCACAGGTGACTGATGAACCACAAGGCCTATTGGTGCTGTTTGCAGGAAATGAAGTAGCTTGAACGTGTGCCAACACACACATGTAGAAATAGCTGCTGAATGTGTTTTGGAAGTGGTGGTGACATGACCAGGCTGCAGTTGGCCATACTTGTGAGCATGGTCATGGTTCTTAGTAGTAATGGATGAGTGCACAGACTTGGTTCAGTGCTTGCAGCAAAGGCTCATTCATAAAGACTGTTGCCACCAAAGGGAAAGGTTCACCACGTTTGCACGCTTTACGCTATGGGGCAACACTCGAATGGTTAGTGCTAAGTTACCTAATACATAATGCCTCGTAATCTGTCGGCACAACTAGACAAAGAAGGAAAAGGAGGGACGACCACAAGCACCGTCTATCAACTGAAGCTTAATTCAAGCACGTGGCCAATATATACAATGCAGATTGCATCAAACCGGGGGGAAAAAATAAACCAACATCTTGTAAACAGCATACACAAGAATCATGTTTAATTACGCGTGATTAACATGATTCAAGAAGTTCATCCTGTGTTAGAGTGATGGAGGGCTGACTTATGCATTCGTGCACATGCTATGGATCTGAAAAGCTTCAGCCATCCCGTGCATACACGTGCCTCATAATGATAGCGGTACTATCGAAAAGAGGCATGCAACCACAAGTGCGACAGCGGCTATATAGGTGAGAGCGGGTGTGCCCTTTAACGAAGTGTGGTGTTCTTTGAGACATGCATTGAGTCCATGCGTTTTCATTGAAGCTTCAGTTGATAGACAGCGCTTGTGCTTGTCTCTTCTTTTTTGTCCTTGTCTAGTTGTTGCGCTGATAGAAAATGAACATATTCCAGCTCGCACAGTTCTTGCTACTTGTGGCAGTACCTAATGCCAGTGAAAGGCACCTCCTAGTTTGACCAGTGTTGCAGAAAGTGCCCCAGGAGCAAGTTTCAACAGGTTGGCCAGAATGCACAGCAGTAAGTATAGGTTTCCAAAGTGTTAGCAGCTATGGCACTCGACATCCAACTAAACATGCCAAACTGCAACAAACACATTATAAAGGTTCTGTGTACATACATTGTCACACACCTGATGTGTTGTGAAATCCTGTTTGTATGAGGCCATGGCAAAAGTAATGAGCAACAATTTTCCATAAGTTGTTGCTCATTACCCATGATACACCATTATGCTCTTATTCCAGCGCACAAAATTCGCTTTGTATGGGTGCATGCTTGTGGAAGCAACTTCCAATAGAACTTATTCATAATTGTAAAGCTAGCTTTCCTGCGAGACATTTTGGCCAACTAACGGCAGCGTAATCATTTTTTGCAAACAGCATCCACAGTCAACCACAAAATTTAATGGAACACGAGATTTAAGAAAAAAAGTAGAATATCTGCACAGCCTCCCCAACACAGCGTAGTATTCACATTTACAGGCTCTACCAGTATTGTGAACAACATTGTGATGTTCGGTTTTACTGACTACTGTTAACGGCTACTTGGAAATTGAACGTTTTCCGAGATCCCGTGGTCCGTAGACTTTTCTGGTTGACTGTACAAGCACAGTTTGCTTGGATTATGGCTTGTAAAATGTAGATTTTGCTCTCACGATAAAAACCATGTGCAATATACAGCCCCAGCAAGCACAAGTAGCACATCTTTTTCGTTGATGCCAGTTGTCGGGCCTTCGATGCTAAAGCAACCACGCACAAGCAGTGTTCCCTTTTCACAACGTCATGTTTTGGCAGATGTCGGCGCAAGGGGAATGATGGATGCGAAAGCTGCCACTTGCAAAGCTGGCCCTTTCTGTTTGGAAGTATGGTTGAGCAGTAACCACACCACTGATGTTTACTCCTTAAATGAGTACTAGCATGCTTTCATAGTTGTACAAGCTCAAGCACATGCTTTTATTGCACCTATGAAGGCTGGAAAACATATCGCAATGTCATGACAGAAAAAAAAATTGCTGATGTCATGTAGTGCTGCACATGTTTCTTGCTGCCGAGTGCGAATGTGGCAGCCACAGTGATGATAGGAATGGAGTGTAGCCATGTACTGCTGCCGTCGTGACTCTTGGGCACCAACTGGTTCATATAGCAAAAGGTATATAGTAAATTATTAGGGTGTTCCGACACCTGCTAGTAATCTTTTGTAGGATTGAACCTTTGTTTAATGGCAGAATACTAAAATGAAATGTGGTATTAGTACTTGGTTTAATCTGACCCTTGACACCAAGCTGCACGACATACAACTGTTTCAGAAAATCCATAATTTTGTTAATAGCCAAGGAAAGACAAAAAGATGGATAATTAGCCGGTATTTCATCAGTTTAATTACAGCGGTGTGCATCTTAAAATGACTCGAGCCAGTAATTACAAAATACTAAACTTAGACCAACTTTAATGGAAAGAGACAATAGGTAAAATTTGAGACTTGAAACCTGTTGTTCAAAGAGACCATAATCACTTGCAGACTTGCACAGGACTAGAGAGAGATGCAGTAGCAGGTTCTTGCCAGTTTAACCCAGAAAATCGAAACCAAAACGCTGAAAGTGCACACAAGTGACGTGACCATTTTGGTCTCGCCGTCAGACAAGGCATTAAGCAAGGGATATTGCAGCTTTATAAAGGAGAGGGAGGGCAGAAATGTCACTAGCGAGCATCTACTAGGGGCACAACAGTTGCACACTCTGGCATTTCAGTTTCGATACTGTGGTGTGAAATGGCCAGAATTCATTACTCTGCAGAACTAGACTGATTTTGCAACTCTGCCGCAAAGTACGCAGGTAGTCCTTAGAAGGCTGAGGGTAACTATGGTAAGATGCACGTTGTGTTTGCACCATGACAAACCAGCTAGATAAAAAAGTCTGAGAGCGTAGGTGAGAATAAAATTCTATATTAGGAGGGGAGCTAAGGAGACACTTCTCCCAGACTTCCCAATAAAATTCATCGGAAAAATCACAATGGCATTGTCCTCGGCATTCCCCTCAATGTTGCCTTGGGTTGGTAAAGCAATCCTTAAGAAATCACTTGTCTTCCCTATATTATATATATTGTGGCAAAATTATAATCCTTCATCTTCTTCACCTGTACATAATCATCATCACTGTGCGCGTCGTCTTCGTTCAGCGCTGGCTCAGCCGAAATAAAGGCGACGATACAAACTGTGCTGCGCTGCCTTACAAAGTGGTGGAGATGCTTTCGATCCCCTAGACCTCTACGCCGTCGAGTTCCACTGGAGCTTCGTTCGGGTCGCCGTTTGCTCCGCTGTCCAACTACCATGACCCAAGTACCGCAACCCGGAGACCTCCGGCATCACCCCCGCTGCCCCCCAAGCAGCCTCCTCCGTATGGACCGTTACCGCCCCGCAGCGTGGAATTTCAAACAGGAATTTCAATAAGGAATTTCAAACATTTTTTTAAACATCTGCTTAGTGCGAGCTTGCAAGGCTCATGCTGTATGCTCACATGCATCAGGTCAGGGCCCATAGCCCTCTGAAAAAAAAAAACTTACTCAGCTCAACAGGTATACTGTAGATGCACATGCCATGCGAGTAACTTTTTTTCTGTTTAAGACGTAGAGCCTACAGCGATGCTAGCAGCTCAATATTTACAAAATCTGTTCTGTCTGTGCATCATGAATTTACTGCAATGGCACAATGTAAGCTTTGCACGTGACAACGTCCACTGGTTAATGTTCCATCGGTGAATATCTTGCAGATGTGCCATGCTGGGAAGCAAAGGTAAAGGGACACTAAAGCCAAATACTAAGTCAGCTAAAGTGATGCATTGTGCACGAGTATCTCTAAAGCGTCAATATTATCACGAGCAGAGCCTTAGTAATAGAGAATTAAGGTAAATGCAGGACATGATTAGCGACTCCCCCGGGACATTCAAGTACTCGCCCGATGACGGAGGCACTCCTCATTTAAATTCTGTCACTAGTAGTGAACCAATCGTTATGAAACATCATTATACTGTATTATAAGAAGAAAGAAAATACTACTTCCACCAGTTCTATACACTTTACAAAAAAGAACTAACTGACATTACACCGTTTTTGACAACAACGTGGGCTGTAAA
>NW_023606170.1:0-40001 GCF_013339745.2 Dermacentor silvarum
GGGAAGAGCAAGCGGGAGTCGTGACCGGGGAGATTTCGTATGTTACAGCTGTCACCTGGCGGAGGACTCGGTAAGGACCAGCGTAGCACGACATTAGCTTTTCTGATAGGCCAACGCGGCGGCTAGGAGAACATAGAAGGACAAGGTCCCCGGGAAGGAAATTAGCGTCATGATGGCGACTGTCACATGTGCTCTTCTGCTTGTTCTGGGAAATAGGAAAGGCGACGATGAGCAGTTTAACGTGCCTGTTCGGCTGTGGCAATGACGTCTCGGGCGTATTCCGACGTAGAATCAGGGGGGTGAATCTTCCTATACCTCCCATTGGTTCTCCAATAGCAGACACTCAGTCGACGCTAGCGCCAAGGCGCACTTCAGTTAGGCCCTAGCGGATGGATGACGGTACTATGGTGGCGAAAAAAAGAAAAAAAGAAAGAAAAGCGGCGCGACTTTTGTTACTCTCCCCCTTTCGCTACAGCACTTTTTTTCTTCCTTTTTTATGATAACGTTGTTCCGCTCGTTTATCCTTTCCCTCTTCACTTTCCTATAACTCTCCCATGCGTCGCCTCACCCACCCCTCATGCCTCGCGCAATGCTGATTTTTTTTTATTGCGATAGCAATTATATGGACACTCAAAAGCAGATTTCTGCCGTCGGCGTCGCCGTCGCCGTGAGGTTCCGTATGACGTCATTTGGAGATGAAATCGTCGCCGCGCGCCGAACGCTGTATGTGCGAGTGAAAGGGCGCGAGGGACGCGTCTTTCACGGGGAGTGAACGCACGGCGGAACAAACGCGCGTTCCGCGCCGTGCTTGCTTAAGGGCTGCAGAAGTAGGCGTCTCTTCCTCCTTTACAATCACCATATATGTAGAGCAAACGCGCCTTCTTCGGACGCGCGAGAGGCCATGGGGGAGGGGAGGGAAGGGAGGCGACGTTTAGCTGCGGCACAAGTGCCTATTTATATCAGAGGCTCCAGCAACAGTCACCAACGCCGCACGCTTTGAGCTAACGCGGGCAAAACGCCGATGGCGTCGACAACAATTTCTGTGGCTGTCCGCGGCGCGCTCTTTTTTTTTTTTGGTCGTGGGCGTTATCAGACGCGCCACCGGACCGAAGCGCGCGCTCCGCGCTCATCTCCTGTCCAGCCGTGCCATTTGTGCTGCGTGCTTGTGCGCAGTGGATTCATTTTGCGTTTTCATGCACGCAGTCGCGTTCATTATTACAATCAAGCAAGCATGTGCCCAAATTGTATTAAAAAATAACTCCACTTACAGCACAACAGTTCTTTGGAATCACTTTATTGTGTTCGTTTGCGAAAACCAGAATTGGAGCAGGCAGTGCAACACACTATAGAATGCAACAACACGTGGATGGTTTTTCATGTACGCACATATAAAAAACATTTACTGTAATTGCTCAAATGCCAATAAGCAGAACAGCTTCTCACGGCCTGCTTCTCGCTCGTTCCATAAAATCCACCTCCATGAAGTGCGCCGAGCATATTCTGCGGTTGTTGACCTTGTCTCTGGGCAAACCCATCAGGTCCATCCTTCCAGCGTAGGTTAAAAACGCTTCCATCCTGAAAAACAGTGAAGATCAGAAATTATAACATCGCAGTTGGAACATAGAAAAGTGAGCTCGTTTCGCGTAGCGGCAGAGTACTAGTTGTGATATGCCAACCTTAATTCTTAGAAACGCATTTTTAAACGATGTCGACCAATTAGCTAGAAATAAGTGCAAAGCGCACACCTACACACGTGTTCCTTGCGATACGCACAGGTGGTACCATATTTATCAGGAGCTTTATGTTCGCTGCTTGTTGACATAACGATTTACTGCATCGTTGTGGTGTTTTCAAATCAGCTAGCTGCTGCCTCACCACCGGACAGCCATGTACGACTGCGCACAATTACTATCACAAATAAAAACCGGGAAGCAAACAGCACAGTGCTCACCTGTTGTCTTTAGGGATGCGGTAGAATTTCACGTCGCATGGCTCACTTCGTCTTGATGTGTTCGCACACCACTGAACCACACACGAACAGCGAGAGCTGCGAGACATTGCGGGGAAAAGCCGGCAAACGTGCAACGGTAGGGTACCACATGGACCACACTGCTAGCGCGGAAGGCGAAAACCGCAAAACTGACCGCATAATGCCAGAAAAAAAATTGTTGCCGTTTTGGCCGTTATCAGCACGGCCGACCACGAGCGCGGGCCGCGCCAGCCGCACCGCCGATAGTTGAAGGCGAGAGAGAAACGACAAAGTTGAGAGAGGGTTCACAAGAAAAAAAAGGAAAAGCGATTTTGGTTTCGCATCCATCTCATGGATGGCGCTGCAATTCGCGTGGACAAAAAACCAGCGGAGTTTCCGAGGCCTGCTGCTAGCGCGGAAGGCGAAAACCGCAAAACTGACCGCATAATGCCAGAAAAAAAATTTGCTGCCGTTTTGGCCGTTATCAGCACGGCCGACGGCGAGCGCGGCCGCGCCAGCCGCGCCGTCGATAGTTGAAGGCGAGAGAGAAGCGACGAAGTTGAGAGAGGGTTGACAAGAAAAAAAAAGGAAAAGCGATTTTGGTTTCGCATCCATCTCATGGATGGTGCTGCAATTCGCGTGGACAAAAAACCAGTGGAGTTTCCGAGGCCTGGTAGAATCCTGAGCGATGGGCAGGACGGTGTCGAATGCAATACGGGGTCGCGGCCGTACAATAGATAAAATGGTGAGTGACCGGCTGTGTCGTGACGCGACGAATTGTACGCGAATGTGACGAAGGGGAGAGCATTGTCCCAGTCACGGTGGACATCGGAAACGTACATTGATAGCATTTCGGTGATGGTGCGATTAAGGCGCTCAGTCAAGCCGTTCGTCTGCGGATGGTAGGCAGTAGTGAGCTTGTTCTTGGTGGCGCAGGAACAGAGTAGGTCGTCCACAACTCGGGAGAGGAAATACCGGCCGCGGTCTGTAAGAAGTTGACGAGGAGCGCCGTGATGAAGGATGATGTTGTGCAAAAGAAACTCAGCGACGTCAGTCGCGCAGGATGTCGGAAGAGCTTTGGTGATCGCGTACCGAGTTGCATAGTCGGTAGCGACAGCAATCCACTTGTTGCCGGAAGCAGATATAAGGAAACGTCCAAGCAGGTCTAACCCAACGCGAAAGAATGGTTCGGATGGCACGTCGATAGGTTGAAGGAGACCAGCAGGGAGTAGAGGTGGCTTTTTCCGGCGCTGACATAACTCTTAAGAAGCGACGTAGCGGTTGAAGGATAGGTATAGACCCGGCCAAATAATCGGCGTCGTACACGATCGTACGTGCGAGAGACGCCAAGGTGACCAGCCGTGGGTAAATAGTGTAACTGAGAGAGAATGGTGGCACGCAGATGGCGGGGAACGACAAACAGCAGCTCGGGACCACTAGTGTGCATGATGCGCCGATACAACGTGCCGTCCTGGAGGAGAAAAGGTCGAAGGTAGGGGTCAGACGGCGCAGACGCGAGCTTGTCCATGACGTCACGTAAGTAGGGGTCACGGCGCTGCTCGGTGGCGAGGTCAGTGAATGCAGAGAGTGAGGGAACAGGAGTGTCGGTCGCAAAAATATCCGGAGGATCGACAGGATGACGTGACAGACAGTCGGCATCTTGGTGTAAACGACCCGACTTGTAGGCCACGGTGTACGGGTACTCCTGAAGTCGCAATGCCCAGCGACCGAGGCGTCCTGTAGGGTCCTTCAGGGAAGAGAGCCAGCACAGCGCGTGGTGGTCTGTAGTGACTGTAAATGGCCGACCGTATAAGAATGGACGAAATTTCGCGACGGCCCAGACAAGTGCAAGGCACTCTCGCTCGGTGATATAATAGTTGCATAGTTGCGTTTAGCAGCAGAAAGCAAACGACTTGCGTATGCAATCCCACAGTCATTCCCTCGCTGACGCTGAGACAAAATGGCGCCGATTCCATGACCACTAGTGCCAGTGCGGACTTCCGTAGGCGCAGACGGGTCAAAGTGCGCCAAAATAAGAGGAGATGTCAACAGGGAAATGAGCTTCGAGAAGGCGGTCGCTTGCTCAGGGCCCCAGGAAAATGAAGCATCAGCCTTCAGAAGCACAGTAAGAGGTCGGGCGACTTCCGCAAAGTTGTGAACAGAGCGGCGGAAGTAAGAACACAGGCTCCGTACATCCTTGGCGCTGGTCGGTACGGGAAAATTCTGCACACCCCGCACTTTATCTGGGTCTGGGCGCACACCAGATGAGTCAACAAGATGGCCAAGGATAGTGATGCGATATACCCAGAAGAAGAAGAAGGCGCCGATCAGTGCGGATGTGGACAGATCGGCTCCGGCTCATTTAAATGTTTTCGGTCAGATTTTTGTGGTTCCCAAGCTGTGCATCATTCGACGCAGTAACTTCAGGGGATCACGTCGACACCGGACCTTTTTCGGTGAGTGGTCGTTTTGCCAAATTATTGGAACTTTTCGTGTGGACCACGCCGGCGAGGCGCGGGTAGGCTTAGGCCTACCTCGACGAAGAGGGGCAACATGCCCGAAGTAGAGATGGTGGAGGGAGAGGATATCTCTCGCGAAGAAGCGAATAGCCCTGGTTGGACGACAGCGCTGGGCAGGAACAAGAAAGCTCGTGTAGAAACGCCAGTTTCGGCGGGCAACGCATCGCACGTGGGCTCGAAGGGAGGCCGCCGCACGGCAGCCCCGCAAGGCGCGATGAAGCGCCTCGCAGCCGCATCGAGGCTCCCCCGGCTACCGAGGGACCCCATACGAATTATCGTCAGGCCGAGGGACTGGACTTGACATCAGAAAAACATGCCAAATTAGGCTCGCACAAGCTCTTGCCATGGCGGCTGCTTTAGCCCCGGCAGAGACCGAGGGTGACATCGTTTGCCCTAACGTTGCCCAGAACATTCTCGTCGTTTCCACTCCGGCGAAGAAGAATGCAAACGCCTACGCACGGATCCAACAGATTCGACTAAGCGAAGGATCATACAAGGTGGCGGCATATATGGCGGCCCCCGATAACACCTGTAAAGGAGTCATACGAGGCGTGGACACCTGACATCAGCGAGGCCCAGCTCCACACGATGATTGTCAACCACCGAAATCCAAAGGCCCTAGAAGCCAAGAGGATCAAGAACACCACGACGGTGGTTAGTGCTTTTCGACGGCATGCAGGTGCCAAACTACGTCATGTGCGGCGTCAGCTTGCTACGCTGCACACTCTACAAGCGCCAAACCGACGTGTGTTACGCGTGTGGAAGCCTAGGCCACAGGGCCGATGTTTGCCCCAACCCAAACAAGAGGGTGTGCAGAGGCTGTGGACTCGCCTCCCCACCCGAAGATCACCAGTGCTCACCGAAATGTGCCCTTTGCGGAGGGCCACATCCCATGGCGGACAGAACGTGTAAAGAACGCTTTCAAGTCCCTTACGTCGTGCGACGGAGAAGACGGCGCCGAAAGCACGCCAAAAAGACTCAGCAACAGCTGGCCCAGGAAGGCCGGCCACGTGATTCCAGCGTGGCAAGTGCTCCCAGGCGGGGGCGCTCCGTCACGCCAGCTGGCCGCCGGCGCAGCTCTCGCTCTCGCTCCAGAGGGCGCTCTCACTCCCGGGTGCGGATCCAGAAAGAGCCTACCTGGGCGGATCGTGCCAAGCCGAAGCCAGCGGCGCCGCCACGAAAGGTAACGCAGGTAGCATTGCCTGAGCATAGGGAAGACCCCAGGGTAGCTACGTTGATCCAAGAGAATGCTCGCCTGAAGGCCGAGCTTCAACAGATGAGGGCTGACTTTGAGTCGTTCCGCAAATCTTACTCCTCGCAGGGCGAAGAGACAGCAGATGCCCCCGCCAGGGGAGGCACAGGCGCGCTCGGGTAAACGTAGGGCCTCGCCCCCGCAAGGGGAGTGGGACTCTATGGAGACCGAGTCCAACACCATGGCACTGGAAAGCATGCAGCAATCGATTAAACAACTTGCTGATAGCATGACTAACCCTACTTAAAGAGTGTCGTCTCTTGAAAGTACGCAGGCAGCGCTAGCTACGGCACGCTCGCCTCCGAAAGGCCCGAGCATTGCACAGTCACCTTCAGGCGCTGTAGCAGTGAACCCCATAAGGGAGTGGCTAATTGAGAACAGTAATCATGGCGGGCAACACTAATCAGCTGGTCGTGTGGCAGTGGAACTGCGCTAGTTTCAAAAGGCGCAGGGCTCCGCTGCAGCAGTTCGTTGCTTCTCAGGCGGTCAAACCGCACGTAATTATATTACAGGAAACTCTAGGTGATGCGCTAACCTTCCCGGGCTATCGAGTAGTCTCGGTGCGCGAGGAAGGGGAAGCGTGGTTTGGCAACCTTGGTCGCACGAAAATGCTCCTTTCAGAACACATATTACAACTGGGCAAAACCAGGGCGGAGGTGATTATGGTCGAAATCATCCCCAACAGCTGGCTCAAAAACAAGCGTTTTCATCCTGAATGTCTACAGCTCGCCGTCGGACAACCGGCAGGCGTTCGCTTCTATCATGGCAAAAGCGGTGGCTCTAGCCAAGGGAGCCCCCATCGTGGTAGCGGGAGACTTTAATGCTCCGCACGACGCTTGGGGCTACCATAGGCAATCCCCCAAGGGTAAAAATCTCCTAAAGGCGGTATCGGACTGTTCGCTAGAACTTATTACGGATCCGCAATACCCGACGAGAACTGGCACGTCGGTGGCTCGAGACACAACTCCGGACTTGGCGTTCGTCAAGAACGTCCCAGGGGCAGGGTGGCAAAATTTACAAGAGAACCTAGGTAGCGACCACTTCATATTGGCTATTACCCTAGCAGTCAATGCAGCTCCCCTCAAAGAATTTAAAGTGACGGACTGGGATGCCTTTCGGAAATTGCGAAAGGAGGACCAGGATGAATATGACAGCTTAGACAGCCTCTTTGCAAGGCTCAAGGAGGATGCTAATGCTGCGACCAAGGTTGTCAAAACGGACCTGAGGATTGATCGGATGGATGCGCGTCTCGCGCACCTCTTAGAGGCCAAGAATTCCATCCTAGCCCGATGGAGGACGCAAAGATTAAATCGCAGGCTTCGAAAGAAAATTGCGCAGCTGAATCGCGAGATTGAAGCATACTCTATTGAACTGTCGAAACAGCAGTGGAACGAAGTATGCTCTTCGGTTGACGGACAGATGAGAGTGGGAGGCAAGTGGAACCTCCTCAAACAATTACTTGATGAGTCGCAGTCCAAGGGAAATCAGAGATTGGCTATTGACAGAATCGTTCATAGCCAAAAGGCGAAGGGGGTGTCCGAAAAGGCCCTCCTGCAGGAGTTAGCGGACATATATCTTCCGCTGGGCCCTTCCGGGGATGCGGACTATCCTCGTTACCGGGGGGGGGGACCGGTTGAGGAGCTGGACGCACCTTTTACGGAACCCGAAATTCTGGAGGTCCTCCATGAGCTCAACGGGCGCTCTGCACCGGGCCCGGATGGAATCTCAAATAAGCTCTTACGCAACTTGGACGGTAAATCCATCGAAAAGCTCACTGAGGAAGTCAATAAAATCTGGGAGACGGGGCTGGTCCCCGAATCCTGGAAGACGGCCTCGGTTGTGCTCATCCCAAAGCCAGGTAAACCTCTAGCGCCGGAGAACATGCGGCCCATCTCGCTTACGTCCTGCGTGGGCAAGGTGGCTGAACATGCGATTCACAATCGGGTATCCCGGTACATAGAGTGCAAAGAGCTATTTCCACACAATATGGTGGGATTTAGACCTGCACTATCCACACAGGATGTCATGCTCCTTATCAAGAGACAGATTATTGACAACTACACCAGGGATACTAGAGGCATACTAGCTCTAGACCTGGCCAAAGCTTTTGACAATATCTCGCACAAGTTTGTGCTTGAGGCGGTCTCGGATATGGGGCTGGGACAACGTTTCCACGCGTACGTTAGCTCCTTTCTGAGGGATCGCAGGGCTACCATCAAGATCGGTCAAGTCAAATCCGAGGAATTTACCTTGGGAGCGAGAGGCACCCCTCAGGGGGCAGTCATATCTCCTATACTCTTCAATATTGCCATGAAGGGCCTCTCGGAGCGACTCGCCATGGTGCGCGGGACTAACCATGCTCTCTACGCGGACGATATCACCGTGTGGTGCATGGGAGGGTCCGACGCCGGGGTAGAGCAGGCGCTTCAACAGGCACTAGACATCACGGAGAACTTTCTAGTCGGTTCGGGCCTGAGCCTGTCACCGGCTAAGTCCGAGTTATTACTGTACAGACCCACACGACAAGGGTGAGGAACTTCACTCCTTTAGAGCAGATTCCCATAGCTCTATACACACGGGATGGGCTGATGATCCCCAGGGTAGACTCCATCAGGATCCTCGGACTCTATTGGAGTCCAAAGGGGGGCAACTCACAGACAATAGCCCGCATCACCTCCAAGACGGAGAACATGCTTAGGCTCATACTCAGGGTCTCGAACCGCAGGGGAGGGCTGAGCGAGAGCAATCTCCTACGGCTCTACCATGCGTTCTCATGAGCCACATTAATTACGTCGCTTCGGCGCTGCACTGGTCCAAAAGGGAAGAGGACAAAACTCGATGCACTAATGCGCAAAAGTATAAAGCGAGTTCTAGGCTTGCCTATCACCACCAGCACCGAGAAGCTCATACAATTAGGCATGCATAACTCACTCGCGGAGGTGATCGAGGCCCAGGAGATGGCTCAGGTCGTGCGTCTATCGTCCTCGCGGGCTGGTAGGCGCATCCTGGAATCCACAGGCTGCGGTCTTACGGAGACTAACCAGCGTAAAGTGACTCTACCATCCTCAATCAGAGGTACGTTTACGGTAGCTCCACTTCCAAGAAATGTCCACCCGCAATACAATGTAGGGCGCCGCATAGCTCGGGCCCGTTCATTATTAAAATCGGTTGCAGATAGTGGGGATCTCGCAGCCTTTGTCGATGCAGCCCAGTACGAGCGTTCCGATTGCTTCGCAGTGGTTTCTGTCGACCATACTGGCAAACTCCTATGTTCTGCCTCGGTTCGAAATGTTTCGGCAACGGTGGCTGAGCAAATGGCCATCGCTATAGCAATGAAGGACCCGTCGCGTCCAAATATATTCACGGACTCGCGGTCCGCAGCTAGGGCTTTCGCTTGGGGCTCGATCTCGCGGGAAGCAGCGGCCATCCTCGGCAGCGAGGGGGCTGCCGGGTTTCACACTATAAAATGGTTCCCGGCCCACATAGGGCCAACGTACATCCCGATGTTCCCAACGCCAATGAATTTGCCCATGACCGTGCGCGAGGTTTCGCTCACCGCGGCGGTGCCGGCGGATTCGAAGGCGGGGACGCCGGGAGGTACAGGGACTCGCTCCTCACTTTCCACGAGATCTTGACTCATTATCATCTTTCGCGGAGGGCTTTTCCACCTCCTCACCCTAGACTCACTCGATCGCAATCGACGGCCTTTAGGATGCTCCAAACGGGGTCTTTCCCTTCGAGGGGCAGATTTAGTCACTTCTCGCCCAACATCGAACCACAATGTCCGGACTGCGGAGAGGCGTACTGCTCATTAGCTCACATGCTCTGGCAATGTCCTGCGTTACGCGACACAGAGTTCAACAACGAAGAGGTCTGGGAGGAAGCCCTTAAAAGCGGCGACCTCTCGCTTCAACTTCGGGCTGTCCAGAGGGCCTGCGAGAGGGCGGAGGGCCACGGTCTTCCGGTCCCTGCGTGGGAGCGGCCCGCGACTGCTACCGACTCCCCCTGAAAGGGGGCGTCCAAACGCAGTTCCTCAGGACCTGAATAAAAGTTCTTTGTCTGTCTGTCTGGCAGTGGCGTAGCCAAGGGGGGGGTTGGGGGGGTTCAACCCCCCCCCCCCCCCCCCGAAATTTTTTGCACCCCCCACTAACCCACCCTTTTCTCTCGTCGCTTCGCGCTGACATATTTCAAGAAACCGGTGCTACTTTCACACTTTCATTCCTGGGCGCTTCCGTTTGGGTTGGTAATTTACAGCGAATCATGTCTGCATATGGAAAAAAACTGTCACGGTGTTTGTCAAGGCCTTGACACTCTGTGAGGTTTTGGGCGCGAATGTGGCGGCCGCATTCTGAAACAACAAATGCGCAACAAATGCGCAACAAATGAAGCAACAAATGCGGCAGCCGCATTTTAGATGAAGGCGAAAATGCTCGAGGCCCGTTTACTTAGATTTAGGTGCACTTAGATTTAAGTCCCCAGGTGGTCGAAATTTCCGGTATACATTTCCGCCGCTTCCATTCAGGTGCCGGTTAGGCCGCGTTCGCGTAGGAACTTGGTCTCGAAGCTGTCGGAAGCGGCAAAATCTTGCAAAAATCCGCCCGCCTAGGCGGCAAAACAGGCAGAAAAACAGGCGGCGAGCCAAATTGGTCTCGGACCGATTTTTTCGCCATGGCGAAGCGGAAACGCGGCGGAAAGTCGTTCTGCTCGACCGGAAGCTACACTAGCATGTAAACTTCCGGTCTTAACATTGAACATGGCACCAAAAGTGTAGGCTGTAATGCTGATCGACGCGATCAAGAACCACCCCTTGC
This sequence comes from Dermacentor silvarum, assembly GCF_013339745.2. Taxonomy (NCBI): domain Eukaryota; kingdom Metazoa; phylum Arthropoda; class Arachnida; order Ixodida; family Ixodidae; genus Dermacentor; species Dermacentor silvarum. The sequence continues at coordinate 10,552 of NW_023606170.1, forward strand.
TCTACGACAAGAGTGGCACTCAAACGTACTGTCAGCAATACTCGCGATAGTATTCAACGTCGCGCGACAGGAGGTGCGGTAATGAAGCCTTGGCGTGACCCAACTTCTTACACTTTTGCAAAGCCAGGCGAACCCACCACTGCCGTTTCCGAGGTTTTCTTGTCTTCCGTTTATTCATTGTCCATTTCTAGAAAACAAGTAGGTAGAAGTATAAAAGCCATTTCTTCTTTCACTTCCATGAAGACAATAGTTAGGCAGATTCCTCGTTGGCGCTCCATAATTCTCCTCGCACGTGCACGGTATGTTACAGAAGTCGCGGGGTGCTTTTCTCGTCGCGACGATAGATTGGGAGCGTAGGTCTCACATAGGACGCGCAGGCTTCGGCGAGCCTCAACACAAGGGCCAGCCCGGGTTTTAGCTTTGGTGTTCCCGTTGCCGCTTTCGTGTCCTGGAGGCGCCGAAAATAATACGAAATGATGAAATGTTATTACAACTTGTAAATAAAAGCTATTAAAGAAATATAATCACGCCCATAGGCAGCAACCTGTGACACAGCGCTACCGCGCCCGTGGGAGGAGAATTACAGAACGCCAACGAGGAACTTACCGAAGGTCGCAGATGACACGTGAAATTGCGCAAGATATGATCACTTTTGATGACGGGTGGGTCAATGAATGAACATACCGCTCGAATAATCAGCGCCACCACGCCGACAAACGTACGCAGACTAGATGGATGTGGACGAAAGCGGCAGCGCGGCCGCGGTGGTAGCAAAACAAATGTGAACTTGGACATGCGCGGAAAAGATTTTCCGGCCGCTTTGGCCTCTCCACCCGTTTGCCGCTTCCCAAATGTGAACGTAGCCATAGTCTGCAGCGCAAAACGTCTCTCGTTTGCGATTGCGCCCCTACGGAAGGCTGGTAGTTACTGTTGTGTTGCTGAATCCCAAACCAGCAATTACGAAAGGCTGGTAGTTGCTGTTGTGTTGTGGAATCCCAAACCAGCAATGTACACACGAAAGGGTTGATGCCAGCAGTGAAATTCCACCGACTCGCAACAGAATGCACGAAACAGACAGCCGACAAGCATGGATTACTGCTGTGCGCAGTACAGCGTAAGTAAACTCTTGTTGCAGGCGCTGACAGTTCTCGTCGGAGTTCACGCGTCCTGAGAAATTGATTATGTGCACTATGCACTGAACAAGACCGGAGTTCATTCCTGCATCACTAGTACACCAATCAGTCGAGATTCTGTGAGGTACAAGGCCGCTTCCTGTTTGCACCGGCCTAAGTGAAGCAGAAATGACTCGCACGCACTACTTAAAATGCGTACACATGCCATAACTATGCAGTGCGGTGAAATATTCTGTACAATTCTGAATCTGTTGACGTAAAGGCAAATGACGGCTGCACGCTCGCACACAGCGGAAGACACAGCGGCCCATGCACTTGCCGCAGGAAATGCAAGGCGACGAAAGCTTCGTAAAAAAGCATTACTCGTTTTTGCGCGTATTTAAGTTTTCTAGCGCAAAGACGCAGCGAACAAGCTATTGCTATGGGAGTAGGTATAGCCTGGTCACACGTGCATTTTCACGCGTATAGCCGTCCTTGACTTGTGAAACGCACTTCGCCCCGACGAGGTGGACGCCATCTACGCTTAACGGAGATTAACAATTAATGATGTCTTCTCCGATCGGGCGGGTCGTCTCAATGATGCGTTTTCGAAGACTGGTCCATTCAGTGGCGCGATGAGAGACGGTTGCTCCAAACGCCCACTGCACCTGTCGTACTTACTGTATTTTACTGAGCTTACATTACTTTTTACTTAATTTCTGCACAAGCACACAGTGCCACACACACACGCGAGGGGGGGGGGGGGGTCCCATGTCTGCATATCTGCATCACATATCTGCATATCTGCATATACATGCATAAAGTGTGCTTAAACTACCGATACTTATTATCGATGACGTCACGTAGTGGAAAGCAGACGCTTGCCCCCCCCCCCCCCCCCCGGTCGGGCCGATGACCCCCCCCCGACAAAAATTTCTGGCTACGCCCCCAGCTGTCTGGCTAAGCCCAGGTTAAACGTGTCCTTCAAAGGAATACCAAGAGAGTCTGGAGCACGATTGAAGTCACCAGCCACCACACACAGTTCACTTGCCCCACGACTAGGTATAGACGTAGTCACTACGTCTATAGTGTCTTTAACTGAATTGTTCGGCGACACGTACGCGGCTTCGATGACCACACCACTTTCGTCAAGCTGAACGGCACAGGCTTCACCCTTGGGCACCGCTACGTTTGGCAGTTCACTGGCAGCAATACGGATCTGAACGAAGGGAATCCGTGGCGAAAGTAAACGTTCGGCCACATCGTTCAGAACCGGTAGACCTGGTGGCATGGGCGGGTAACGATACCGATTGGTAACGCTAAAGAGTTGAATCTTCTGCTTAACGAGAAAGTTCTTGCACGTTGTACAAACCCGCGCCACGGTTTCACCCCACTCGGGCGGTGCCGCTAAACTCAACGTTTCACGCATGGCACTACTTACCGGCGTCAAGTCTTTCATGTGGCACACTCTTTCACACACGTCGCACACATATCCAAACGGATTGTTTACGAAGTCCGTCTCGAAGGTCCGAGTCACACTAGCGCTTTCGCTAAGTTTCACCGTATAGTCCGTCAATCGGCGAGCCTTGACGTCATCAATGGCGTCTTGTTGTTGCTGCTGCTGAGATGGTCGGGCACGTCGCTCAGCACCCTGGCGACGCCGCTTTGCTAGACGTTCCTCCCTTTGCTCCGGTGTCTCCGCAGCACGCTTAGCCTTCTTCTGTTCGTTCTTCCTACGCTCAACCGCTAAGTGCCAGGCAACTACTTCGGGATCCGATGAGTTAAGCTTCTCCGCTCTTCTGCGCCGCTGAGCAACAATTTCGCTCTCCTTCTCTATGGCTATACTACACTGGCAAACACCCAGCGCAAACGATCAAACGCCCAGCGCAAACACCGGGCAAGCGCCCGGCGCGCCAGCTGTGTACCGCGTGACGCTACTGCTCCTCGCGCATGCGCAGCACGGCTCTCCAGGAGCCACGCGATACTGCTAAACCTCGGCCAGTGTAGCTCACGCTACAAAACTTCTGGAGTGGCAATGCTGCTTTCAAAGTGAAGCCAGGCCGCCGCCATCTTACTCAGGGGACGAAAAGACATCTGGGAATATTGGAATATAGGAAACGCCTGCTTTTCGCCTCCGTCATGTTTCAGACGGCTAATTTCGCTGTAAAGATCCTATTAAATGTACACCTTTGTTTCACAGGTTTTAGGAGCAAACCTGAATGCATTTTTGAGAGTTCTTGACAACAACACTTAGCTAAATATAATATTTTAGCTAGTAACAAGGACCTTTTATTTTACAATTACCCTATCGTTTACATTCACACAACAAAACCACTTAATGTGTGCGCAGACTGCAGCCTGCGCGGCACTCTTTCAGAGGTGAAGTCAGGGCAAGCGCTGGCTTCATCCCTGCTGGTAAACATTAGCGGGCGCCGCCACCCAGAAGCTTGTTAACGCGACAGCGTTAAGGGCCCCGTGTCGCAGAAAATCCACCCCGACCGCACAGGCGCTCCACGTGGTGCAAGGTTTTGGTGAACAAAAATTGAATTTCTCATAGTGAAATCCGTCAGAAAAATGGTAAAATACGACTTTACTATTCGGCGTTGGATTCGCCGTCGGAGTGTTTACCAATCGGCGTCGGGTTGTAATTTGAATGTACGAGAAAATCTGATTCTGCTACGAGGAAACTCAAACACAAACCCCTTTTCCACCATTTCTACCAGACCTGCGCGCGTCGGGGCAATAGCAAACAATTAATAAAATAATAAAAAAAGGTTTTAGGGCCTTCACATTTTAATATAAGACCACTTATATCGCCCCTGAAAAAACGTCTTTCCACCAATGCATTTCTGTTCAAAAGTGAAGCCGACTTTAAGGGGATTGGTGTAAGCTTGGTCTTTTTAAGCTGGCTTTCCCACGTTCAGTGTTGCAGTGAATGAAGCCTACTTGCCGTATGCGAATGATGCGATGCCAACGGGTCCCGATAACGCTATCGCGTTCTACTCTTAACGGCGAAGCTTAAGCGTCCTCCAATTTTTAGGGGCGAAGCTCCTTATAGCGGCACCCGTTCGTCCCCGTCGTCGTAGTAGTAGTGTGTAACCAGTCCGAGAAAAAAATTCCGAAGTTGTGTCCGTAGCGCGGAATCGAACCAGGGACCCCTCGCTTCCGAGCGCGTGGCGTTAGCCCACTACGCCACGAAGCGGACATGGACACACGCACCACGATGGCAATAAATACCCAACATTAACGAAAGGCCGCGTTTCTAGCGCGTTTCTAACGCGTTTGTGCTAGCGCGTTACGGCGCGTGTAAGAAGCTGGTGTAAGACGCTGTGGCCTCTCCGCCTTACCTTCAACGCGTTTCGAACGCGCTGCCCAAAGCGGTGGCAAGTCAAGTTCAAGTCGAGGAGCGTTTATGAATACGGGGGGTATACTCTCTCAGCAGTCATGTGATGGCGTCGGCAAACGCGGTGCACGTTCCGGCATGTGTAAATGGCTGCGTAAGACGCTGTGGCCGCTCCCCCTTACTAGAGAGTACTGCACGTTTCTAACGCGTTTGTGCTAGCGTCCCCTTAAGCGGGAGATCCGATGATTCCCTCCGGAGCTTCGCCCACTCATCATCATTCACCCCGTGGATATGCTGTGATATTTTTTCAACCTCCTTGCCCCAGAAACGGCTCCCTCGAGTAACAATAACTGATCTCGAAGGGCATGCATTTATGTTCTGCAAACTGCAGAGTGAAGGGAGGAGCAGGGAATGCGACATGGACGCTATGCGTGGTTTTGTTTTACAGCGAAAGCTGTATATGGCTACGCGAAGCCAAAAACCGTTCGCCACATGTTTCGATAAACGTCTCGATCCATTGGCTGCGCCGTCAGTTACGTCGTTCTGTACGTCGCACACAAGCGCGCGCGCCATCGGCTGCGCCGTTAGTGACGTCGTTAGCGAACGCGTTCCCGCCATTGCCACGTTGACGTTTCTATGCCCGCAGCGCCGCCTCCTCGGCTCGCCGTTGTCGCATGTGTTCGATATCTAAAGTTAGCTCGGCGTCGTGGTTAGCAGCATCCGCCGCCATTGGCACTTGCGTTCCACTAGAAACACAAACATGTAACCAATAATTGAGAAACGCTTCAATACAGCGTAGGGATTAACCCACTGCTAAACACGGAGGTCACATGTTTGAGCTTCGCTGGTTAACCATACGGAGTGCTTGGGCGGTCGATTTTTTTTACTTGCGCGCTTGGGTCATTTGCTGCTGCTTCTTATCGGGCAAGTGAAGGCATTGCGGGCGCTCCTGCTCCAGCGTTGGGTTCCACTGCGTGCGGAGCACCGCCTCCAATGTGGTATCGAACAACAGTCGACCCCGGATATATCGATGGGTCTGTGAATAGTTCTATATATATCGCCAATTCGATGCATAACATATGCAAATCTGACGCTTATCTGAAAACTCCGCACTACTGAGACCGTCTCTCTAGATTGTGAAAAGCGGGAATTTACCGATTCGTTTCACCAAAGTCGAGTCAAGCGCGCAAAGCTTATTTTTGAAAATTGTTTCCAAGAGGAATGTCTCATGTCACTCGCGCTGCGGAATGGCCTTCGATAAACTGATCACGACGCTAATCCTAAAAGCCGGCATCGCCCGGTGCCAAGCCCACGGTGCGCGTCTCTTATGAAAGTGCTCGTTGCGGTGTTTTGTTCAGAATAAAGTTGAAAGCCAACTAGCCTGTCTGAATGGCGTCGGAGAGCCACCAACGCACTTATACAGCGAATCGCGCATGAACGTGCCCAGCCGCGCATCTGTTTTATAATACGCCACTTAAACGGCAGATCTCCTTACGTCGGCAACGAGTCGACCAGGCAGACGCTACGAGATTTGAAAATGCGTTTAAGCCTGCAGAAAACTGGAGTCTATTGCTCCAGATCCATGCGAAGACGAATGAAACGCGTCGAGAGCGGACCGTGAGCGCGCGAATCGCGCAGCGGTGAGTCTTGTGTGTTGCTGCCGCGATAGGTCTTTTCGCGAAGTGTGGAGGCGACATGCGGTGGTTTTGTTAAGTCTTAACTGACATGTAAAAATCAATCCAATTGCGTTTGGGATTCGATTCGTTTTGGCCGATCACGGGAGCTTAAATTTCCGTTTTGGGAACTCCACGAGACAAACCCGCGGCGATGTAGACGTCTCCAGCTCGGCATTCCATGACCGGAGCCGCTCGGTGAAAAGATCACGCGCCATCCGCGCTCTCTTGCCGAATGCACTTACCGGACCGGGAGGCCCTTGGTGTTCTCGAAACAGCGTGGCGATCCTCTCTCCTATAAGGAACGGCCGCAGGTAGCGTGCTTTGCTGCATGGCAGTTAGTTCTTTCCGATATGGGTATGCTTGGCTGCATCGCATGGCTGTCTTACGGTGAAGCTTCGTAAAGGAAATCCGCCGTTACGGAGCGCAAATAAGATCCCTGCTGCACGAGCCGTCCATATTACCACGAAAGTGTTATCTTCTCAGGCTTCAGAGAAAACCGCTCCCTTGGGCAAACGTCAAGATCATCACACGAATTTCCTGGCATTCATGCGATAGTGCTCGACGTGTTTCTTTGTGTCACCGGTTTTAGGATAAAGCTTGATCATCTTGGCAAATAGTACGGGAGATCACGATTTCACTAATCTGCCATAGGTAATAATACAGCCGAAACAGCGAGCTTTTATTTTTCACTTAGCCTAGAATTTACATTAACGGAGCAAAGTTAACATTAACAACACTAATAGAGCAAAGCCGGTCACTGTTGAACTGTGACCGGCTTCCAGCTAGCGTGGCACGCTATAACAGGAAGTTCCAACCGCTGTCAATTATCCGCAAAAGAGAACGCGTCACCACTCTAAACGGCGGGAAGCGGTCGGGGAAGGGTACAACGACACCGAAGGGGGAGCGAGGGGTCAGGTGGGAGTCGGGAGGAGCGGTTGGAAAGGAGAGGGCAGAGGGAAGCGGCGCGCCCACCCCACCAAGGTCGCTCGTTTTTCTCCGCATGCTCGCACTCGGCCCAGAGATGCCACTCGCGTCTGCTCACCTTTGAACATGTGTGAGGGTGCGCTCGCGCGATGCTGGTGATTGTGTAATGCCGACGATGGTGTTTACCCTGCGCAGCAGGTGCACAGGCCTCGAGCGCCTGATATCGCTTTGTCCTGTGAGCGAAACTATCGTTAATGACATAAAATAATAACAATAAATAATTATAAATAAAAATAATAATAAATAGTAGTCAGAGTGGCGGTGAGGCCTGTGTGCGTCCCGTACTCGTGCCACGTCTTTTTGGAGCTAGTTAACAATGTCTCAAATCTGAAATACCCACCAACTACAGGCCAACTGTCTTCTATAGTCGTTGCTTAGAACCACTACGTAGTCTAACCGTTTCAGCGGACGGGCCTCCTTCGTAAGCCCTAGTCATCCCTGAATAAAGTATATTAGCACCTATACCACCGAAACGCAGTATTCCTTATTATTAGAACTACAAGCCATACATAATGTCATCGAGTGTGCCATCGCGTTACCAAGCGTTACGGAACTTAATATCTACACGGACTCACTCGATGCATTGAAGGAACAGAAGAAATTAGAATGACGTCCCAAATCTGCCAACAAACACATCGGCTAAACGAATCGTCCCACTTAACATTACCGCGCAGCGGATTCAGGGACACAGGGGGACATCCGTTTAACACCCTGGCCGACGGAATGGCTCCCTCAACATCGGTACCTGACAACCCAGCAGCCTCGCTTCCTTCTCACCCCCAAGCCTAAAGTCTATTCTTCTAAGGGTCACAAGTGAACTTATACCCCCGTCTCCGTTCCCCGCAACCTTTCCTGGGTGGAAGACGTTGCAGAGGGTAAGTTTACCGAATCTCGTGTCATGTTTACACCCCACATACTCTTAATTCTTTCCGAGATTTCATCTTCGGAGGATTCGGTATGAGGTGGCCCTGACACCTGCTGTCACCTGCACCTGAGCATCTGCGAGTGACAATCCTACAACTTGTCCTCAGTGCCCGTCACCTGTTTCTACTACACACTAAGAAAATTGCGCCCCCTACGGTGCTTTCTCGTGTGTATGGATGCTTTTTTCCCATTTTCTTTTTTTATGGGCGCCGCCATATTCTGCAGGCAGTGGTGCCATCTATGGGCTGTCGGCACGCTGGCTTGGGCGAGCGCTCCGTGTTTTGTGTCAGGTATTCGCTCGATGGTAGTTTCTGGTGGGTGTTTTCGCACTCGCGTGGTCTGTTTAGTATGACGTGGCGTATTCTATGTGGGAAACGGTTCTGTGAGACGTGCTGAAATGATTGAAGTCAGAGTGGCCGCAGTTTCCGTGGCTTTTAGGCGAGCAGAGCACCTATCACCATATGTGCGTGCTTGTCTGAGCTGAAAATCAGCCTCGGGGATAAGTAGTGTATTTCTGAAAATTTATTTCACTGATGTGACCTTACTACAGCATTCTCACTGTAGTTATAAGCTGTGGCTTCGCACCAATCAGTGCGTACGAAACATATGACGATCGTAAGAGCGAGAGTACCCTTCTGCTACGAAAAAAAAAAACAGAGCCCTTCCACTACTGTGAAGATGGCAGCCAGCGAAGCTGTGACTATGGTGGGTCTGCTATAGTGAATATTGCTATAGTGAATTTATATATTATCATTATTGACTTTATTGAGAGTCTTCGCATGTTCGTCAAAGAGCAAGGACACAGGCGTCTAAATTGTTTTCGCCCGGCACGATGGCCAAGTAGTGCGTTTGCTGCGCTAAGTCCGTCCCATCATTATAGACTAGCGTATATGAGCCACAGCGTTCATAGCCGCGGCACACTGCACGACATCGTAAAGATCATGACGTCAGGATCCTGGAAGATGTGGTTAAACGAACGTCCGTCCCATGGCGAGTCCAAAGGACAACTGCTGATAACAGCGCTAGCGCGATCTCTACGTCACGAGACAAAGGAGCACAACGATTGGTGGGACTTGCCGCCGCCGAGCATGGCGACACTTGTGAAAGAGGCATCGGCGGTGGCGAGGGGTATAACAATGGACCATCCATCATCCGTTTTGACACCTGTGCTAAAGCACAGCTGGCGGGAAACCGCCCCGCACATGGAACCAAACTATCACGCACATGGAGCCGAAAATTGTTGATTACTTCCAGTCTATCTACTTCTTGTTGCGCCACAAATCGGCAGTGCGCATTCTTTGGTTGCTTCCCCCGAGGCCACCCCATTCATCAGCGCCCGCATAGCTGGCGACACGGCCCGACACAGGCTGTGACGCGATGACAAAGAAGCTCACTTTGAAGCGACCACGACCGCCACCATTCGTGGAAGCGGGGACCAGCGCGAAGGCCACTCTCCCAATACTACCAAGATGAGTGTCTGAAAATTCTGGCAAGATGACTGTCTGGCAAGATGATTGTCTGGAAATAAACACTCTGGAAATTAATTCCAAGTGGATACGCCTGACATGCTCACCGGCTAAAATTCGTAAATTACAATATGTGTCATAAAGTAATTGACTAAGAAGTTAATTAGTGAATTTTTATTAATAAGTTGATATGTGGTTTGATTTCTCGTGCTACTAATGTCCGCCTCATCGAATTACCCAGCTCAATGATAAGAATTACGCTATAGATACCTGCCACAGGCGATTTCCAAAAAATTCAGTAAGACTTAAAAATGAACACCCTGTATTTGAAATTAGTAATCGTCTACTGAAACTGAAACCATCCAATGGCATGTTCTTGGAGACACATGGTAGGATGATATATGGAGGAAAAATCTCTATGACAAGAATTTTTCACAGGAGCGTCGGACTTTCTTCCGAATACATCAATTATGGTCGATGTCGTATGTTTTGAGCTACTTCCATGCAACAGCGCTATAGTAGAAAACCTGACGAATGAGTGTGTCACAAGACAGGAACCATATTAAGAGGAATCGAGCTTGCGGTACCGTTGAGATAACTCAGCTATTTAGGCGCGTGGTTGTACATCTATTCTATTTGATATAAGCGCGCCAGGGTGTTAATACTGTAGTGAAGAGGAATACCCGTCGCTGCAGCCATATCGCCAGTCGTCCGGGAGGCGCGAGCTCGATATTGCCTGAGCTGTTCTGGTTGAGACACGCTGCCTGCTGTTCTCTTGTCCTGTATTCATATTAGATTCTTGTGGAGGTGCTGCGGTTTTCCCCCAACCTGGAATTACGCACCCGAGCTCTGCCGTCCGCCATGCCTGACGACCCCAGCCCGACATTCCCACCGGTTACTCCAGCCATCGTATGTGCCGGTGCCCAGAGTCAGCGGGATCCTGACATTTTCAGCGGCACCGATGAGAAAGACGTTGAAGATTGGCTGGAATCGTACTTACTGGCCAGATGCGTATATATTCCCACATTTATGTTTGTATTGTTTTATACATCTCCTTTCTGATTGTTATTTCAAACTAAACGGTTCTTGGCCAATCCCCCAGAGTCGGTATGTGCCAGTAACTCCAAGGCTCTACCTACCTACCTACCTACGCGCCAGGAACACCAACAAATGGGACGATCCCTTCAAGCTCAGCAACGCGATCTTCTATTTATCGGGCGTCGCCAACCTCTGGTTCAAAAACCACGAAGCCGATCTCCGCACGTGGGCTAGCTTCAAAACCAGCATCGCGGACGTACGTTTTCGGTCGCCCTGGCGTGCGCAAACTTCGCGCTGAACAACGCCTACGAAGCCGATCCCAGCAAACTGGTGAAACGTTCTCCAGCTACACTGAGGACATCGTCGACCTCTGCCGGCGTGTCAACCCGACGATGGCCGAGGCGGACAAGGTACGTCACAACATGAAGGGCATTTCCGACGATGCCTTTCATATGCTGCTGTCCAAAAACCCAGGCACTGTTTCTCAGGTCATTGAGCTTTGCCAGAGTTTCGACGAGCTCGGCAGATAGCGTCTTCTCACACGGCGCCCACCTGTGTCCGATGAAAGCCTCGCGAGCGCGGCCGCGGCTCCGGAGATGAACTCCCTGCTTTGCCAGATAAAAGAGTTCGTCCGTGCTGAGGTCGCTCGTCAGCTTTCGCTGCTGTCCTCCACCACGGCACCGCCCTCGCCTTTGCCGGCCAACCTTCGCCAGGTCATCCACGAGCAAGTTTGCGCAGCTCTCCCTTCTGCTCGCGAGACTCCCCCGGTGCCAACTCCAGTTGCTTTTCCCGAGGTGACTGCACCTCTCAGCTATGCGGAGGCTCTCGCGCGGCCCCCACCTCAGGCCTTTGCGCCATTCCCATCAGCCGCGCCACTGCGTCCAGCTCCTCAATTTGTTCAGCCATGGTACCACACAGCAGCGGACAACGGCGCACTCCTGACAACCGGCCAATATGTTTTGAGGGTGGTCTACCTGGCCACATTGCACGATTTTGCCGTCGTCGCGCACCATCCTACCACCGTCGCTTCGACACCGAACCACACGTTTCCCCATACCCGTCGTCCTCCGCGTCTCAGAACCCTGGCCCAATGTCTTCCTATTCCGACCACCGTCCTCTTGTTGACCGCCGTTCGCCATCACGTCGACGCCGCTCGCTTTCGCCGATGCGTCGTCGTCCTTCTACGCCTGAACGGGAAAACTAATCGCCGCAGTTCCAGAGGCAAGAACTGCGTCACCCACGAACAGACAAATGCCTCTCTCTTCTCCGACTAATGTTATTGATGTATATGTGGACGGCGTCGCTGCACTTGTTCTCGTTGACACTGGTGCCGCAGTTTCAGTTATTAGTGCCAAACTTTGCCGTTCGCTCAGAAAAGTTACGACGCCCCTGACGAACGTATCACTTCGTACTGCAAGCGCCGACCGCATCACGCCTGCAGCTGCGTGTACTGCTCGCGTTGTGATCAACGGCCTCCTCTACATCGTCGAATTTTTGGGGCTGTGTTCTTGTTCCCACGATCTTATTTTGGACCGGGACTTCTTTTCTGCTAATAAGGCCGTCTTCGACTGTTCTCGTGCTGAAGTGGAATTTCAAACGCTGTGTCATGCCCCACTCCTTGACGCTTGTGAACCTGAAGATAAAGTAAAGTATTTGTTGCCGAAGATGTTACAATTCCACCACACTCATCTGCCCTTGCCACAGTGTCATGCAACATTCTTGATGGTGCCAGCGCACTTCTTACGCCATCTGCCATTTTCGCTCGTCGCAAATGTTCCCCGCTGCCTTTCGCTCTTTTGGACGTTCATGCCGGCGTCAGCAGACTGCTCGCCGCCAACCGAATGTCCTGTCCTCTCACGTTGCTTCGTGGGGAGTGCGTTGGCCGCGTCCAGTATGTCGACCCTGCTGCCATCATTGACATTCCAACTGGTTCCATCGCCACTCATGAGGTCGCCGGAGTGACCTGTTGTTGTAAAGTGACGTAAGTCACAATCAAACTGCCTCGCAAGCGCTGGTGGCGCGTGCGGTTTCTTCTACTATCGTTTCTCTTGCCCTCCCTTCCCCCTTTCATTTTCGTATATATACGTTCCCTGGCGGAAGCAATAAACATTCATGTTCCAACCTTCCAACTGAGTGCTGTCGTATTCGGCATACACGGCACGTGTGCCGCAACTATGCAACACCTGTAACCCCGCGCAGGAGCCGATTTCGCCCGATGTTTTACATGGCTCCATCGCCGACACGTTGACTGTTTCCCAACGCGCCTAGCTTCGACACCTTCTCGACAAGTTCCGTTCGTCTTTCGACTGCCAGCATGCTCCCTTGGGCCGCACGTCAACTGTTTGTCATCGCATCGACACGGGTACCAGTACGCCACTGCGACAAACACCAAATCGTGTATCCGCGACAGAGCGCCGTGTCATCGATGACCAAGTAGCTGACATGCTCAAGCGCGGCGTCCTTCAGCCTTCGGATAGCCCCTGGGCATCTCCCGTTGTTCTTGTTAAGAAGAAGGACGGATCGATTCGATTCTGTGTCGATTACCGTCGTCTTAACAAAATAACTCGTAAAGATGTTTACCCTCTTCCGCGAATTGACGACGCCCTTGACTGTCTCCAAGGCACGGAGTTCTCTTCTATCGACTTACGCAGCGGCTATTGGCAAGTCCCCATGGCACCCGAAGACCAACCTAAAACGGCCTTTGTAACACCAGATGGCCTATATAAATTTCGTGTTATGCCTTTTGGGCTTTGCAACGCCCCCGCAACATTTGAGCGTATGATGGACAACCTGTTGCGTGGTCTCAAGTGGAAAACGTGCCTGTGCTACTTAGATGATGTGGTTATTTTTTCGCCCGATTTTCCCACCCATCTCTGTCGGCTGGAGGAAGTGTTACAGTGCCTAACTGCCGCCGGCCTTCAGCTCAACCTGAAGAAATGCCACTTTGGCGCAAGTCAGCTCACCATCCTTGGCCATGTCATCTAAACACGGTATTCTTCCTGACGCCTCCAAGCTCCGTGGAGTTGCTGATTTTCCCAAGCTTTCCTCCGTACGAGAACTTCGCAGCTTCCTTGGCCTCTGCTCTTACTTTTGCCGCTTCATTCGGAATTTTGCGTCCATCACCGCTACCTTGAATCAGCTTCTACGGAGCGACTTGAACGAGTACGCCTGGTCGTCCGCTTGTGACGATGCCATCCAAGAGTTGCGTCGTCTACTGACCTCGCCGCCTATACTGCGTCACTTCGACCCGACAGCTCCGACCGAAGTACACACTGACGCCAGCGGTGTTGGACTCGGTGCTGTGCTCGCGACGCGCAAATCTGGATTCGACGAGTACGTCGTTGCATACGCAAGCTGCACCCTCACGAAAGCCGAGAATTATTCCGTTACGGAGAAGGAGTGTTTGGCCATAATCTGGGCACTTGGTAAATTTCGACCCTACCTTTATGGCCGCCCCTTCGACGTGATTACAGATCACCATGCACTTTGTTGGCTGTCCACGTTGAAGGACCCCTCAGGTCGATTAGCTCGCTGTGCTTTGCGGTTGCAAGATTTCGACGTGCGCGTTGTCTACAGGTCTGGCCACCGCCACACCGATGCCGACGCGCTTTCCTGTTCGCCCGTGTCAACCAAAAGCGATAGCTGCCTCTCTGCCGTTGACCAGGTGCTTTCGTTCCCAGCAGGCTGCGACATGGCTTCGGAGCAACGCAAGGATGCCTGGATTAGTGCTCTTATCCGCTTCCTTTCTAACCCGTCGACTGTTCCTCCACCTTCTCGAGCTTTGCGCCATCAAGCATCTCACTTCGAAATTCGGGATGGACTTCTCTATCGACGGAATTACGCCTCTGACGTCCGCAAGTGGTTGCTGGTCATACCTCGACATCTTCGTGGTGAAATATGTTCTGCCTTCCATACCGACCCGCAGTCTGCACATGCGGGTGTCTTCAAGACGTACACCCGGCTTCGCTCCAGGCTTTATTGGCGTGGCATGTACACCTTTGTGTGCAAGCACATTCGGTCGTGCCCTCAGTGCCAACACCGCAAAGTTCCTGCTCAGCATGCCTCTGGTCCGCTCCAGCCAATCCCGTGCCCGGCCAGGCCCTTCGATCGCATAGGCATTGACCTGTATGGACCCCTTTCGAGCACGGCTTCCGGAAACCGCTGGATAGTCGTTGCCATCGACCATTTCACGCGCTACGCAGAAACAGCCGCTCTGCCTGCTGCCACCGCTCGTGAAATAGCATCCTTCCTCCTGAAAAACGTTATTCTCCGTCACGAAGCACCTCGCGAACTTTTAAGTGATATAGAGGACGTGTCTTCCTCTCCGAAGCCGTAAACGCGCTCCTTGCTGAATGTCGCATCGTTCATCGCACCACGACCGCCTACCATCCTCAAACTAATGGTTTGACGGAAAGATTTAACCGCACCCTTGGCGACATGCTCTCCAAATACGTCGCCTCTGATCACACTGATTGGGACCTCATTTTGCCATTCATCACGTTCGCCTACAACACTGCACCACAGGCGACCACAAACTTTTCCCCATTCTTCCTCTTATATGGCCGCGAACCTTCGACTACCCTCGACGCCATTCTTCCGTACAGACCCGACTCATCCGAATTTACGCCCATCTCTGAAGCTGCACGCCGCGCAGAGGAATGCCATCAGCTCGCCCGTTCCTTTACAGCCGTCGACCAATGGCAACAAAAATCTCGACGTGGCGATGATCACCCGCATTGTCACTTTCTTCCGGACTCCCTTGTGTGGCTTTGGGTTCCTGCCGTTCCTGCTGGACTCTTATCCAAGCTTGTTTCCAAATATCGAGGACATACCCTACCGTGTTGTAGCACAGACATCGCCTGTGAACTATATTGTCGAGCCTGTCACGTCACCTGCGGACCAATGCTGTCGTGGGCGTGAAACCAGTCCACGTACAACGCCTGAAGCCGTATTACGACCCAACGATTCTATGTTCACAATGAGTTGCCAGGATGGCTCCTTTTCCGATGGGGGGCGATTGTGGTGAAGAGGAATACCCGGCGCTGCAGCCACATCGCCAGTCGTCCAGGAGGCGCGAGCTCGAGATTGCCTGAGCTGTTCTGGTTGAGACACGCTGCCTGCTGTTCTCTTGTCCTGTATTCATATTAGAATACATATAATATGGTGGGGTTGAAGAGTCTGTTGCTGGGCCTGTTGGTACATACTTGCAGAAACGATGGAACCCAGCCTTCAGGACGCAAACACCAGGAGAGAAGTAGACGGACACACGCTGGGACTAGCAACAAGTTTAATGAAAAACAACCACACAGAAGTTCGCAGGGAAGCCAGAGCGCGCATGCGTCGTACATACCACGTGACAAGTCAAAGAAAGAACACTAAATGACACCTAGTAGCCACATTTGTCTAAATAAGCTATCTCTTTCTTTGACAGCGATAACGAGGGCACACTAACACATTGAATGTGATGTTTTTCGGATATGGTACGCTTCACTCAGTTCACGTTCGTAACGTGTGGTCCCCTTGCCTATAATTTGTGTGTCCTTCAAAAGAGGCGAGCAGCCGCACACTCGGCAATGAGAAGGCAGGTTTGCTCCTCCTCCTGACGTGACAGACGTTTCGTGTTCTTTTAAACGGATATTAATACAACGCCCCGTCTGGCCTATATACACGCGACCACACTTCAACGGTATGCGATAAACGACAATTTTGGTGCAAGTTGTGAAGTTGTGGCTGGTACTGCAGGCACTCCTAGGTTTACGATTTTCAATCCTAGCACATAGACTTGACATCTTGCATGGCGCCGAAAACACAACACGAACGCCGTGCCTTGTGGCAACTTTTTTCACATTGTGGGAAACCTTGTGGATGTACGGCATGACTTCCATTCGCTTACGGTCCTCACAGGCAGTGTTGTGTGCTCTGCCTTGTGTTTCCTTTTTCCACTTTTAGGGGCGAAGCTCCTTAAGGCGGCACCCGTTCGTCCCTCGTCGTAGTAGTAGTGTGTAACCAGTCTGAGAAAAATGAGAAAAAAAAATTCCGAACTTGTGTCCGTAGCGCGGAATCGAAACAGGGACCCCTCGCTTCCGAGCGCGCGGCGTTAGCCCACTACGCCACGAAGCACACATAGACACAAGCACCACGATGGCAATAAATACCCAACATTAACGAAAGGCCGCGTTTCTAACGCGTTTGTGCTAGCGCGTTACGGCCCGTGTAAGAAGCTGGTGTATGACGCTGTGGCCTCTCCGCCTTACCTTCAACGCGTTTCGAACGCGCTGCCCAAGGCGGTGGCAAGTCAAGTTCAAGTCGAGGAGCGTTTATGAATACAGGGGGTATACTCTCTCAGCAGTCATGTGATGGCGTCGGCAAACGCGGTGCACGTTCCGGCATGTGTAAATGGCTGCGTAAGACGCTGTGGCCGCTCCCCCTTACTAGAGAGTACTGCACGTCTCTAACACGTTTGTGCTAGCGTCCCCTTAAGCGGGAGATCCGATGATTCCCTCCGGAGCTTCGCCCACTCATCATTCACCCCGTGGATATGCTGTGATTTTTTTTCAGTTTTGTCTCAGCTACTGCCTTGAGAACAATGTCAGGAAAGCCGGCCACCTGTAGACGCTTAATCTGCTGATGAAAACTTTGCTATTTTCGTGAGCAGAACCTCAACTTACTACAGGCTGATAAAGAAGGCGGGTTTGTTGTCCTTCCCCGCGAACGTTTCTCAGAGAAAGCTATGCAAGCGGTTGCAAAGAACTTTAAAAAGGTAACCCACAAACCCGCGAAACTTAAGGCAAAGGCTATCAAGCTACTCAGTGAGCTTAACATGAATAAGCTAGTAAAGGAGGTACGGAAAACGAAGACGGACAAGCTGAGTGTCTTCTTTGCTGCAAAGACCCATAAGGTCGACTGCCCGTTTAGAGCCATTGTGACGGAGAAGGGAACCTGGCAGCAATCGGTAGGCCTTTACTTGCAACGCTGGCTAAAAACACTCGTTGTAGCTGATCCGTTTTCTGCCACTTCTTCGGACTGTGTGGTGAACTTTCTGCGTGAAAAACAGCCTTCGCCAACACGGCGTTCTCCTTAGGCATAGAGGACCTGTTCTATTCAGTACCACATGCTGATTTGTTTGTAGCTGTGCGGGAGCTCATCGAAGAAAACGGGGCAGTTCCGTTCCAGAACGCCTGCGGTGTTCCTATTGATTCCTTCCTGGAACTTCTAGCCATGTACCTATCGTCGACTTTTGTTGAATTTCAGGATGAATTGTTTGTGCGAAAGAATGGTATATGCCTAGGGTCCAGTGTGGCAGCCGTCTTATGTCACATTTTTCTTTCACAATTTGACAATGCTTTGAGCAGCTCTTTAATTGACGATAGGGTAGTCAAGGTCTTCAGGTATGTTGATGACTTTTTGATCTTGTTAAACCTGAAGGATCCTTTGTAACTAGAGTCGGTTTCAAGTGATATTTTTAGCTCATTCAGAGCACGCACGAAGGCTCTGAATTTTACGAAGGAACTGGCATTAAACAATGCTATTAGGTTTTTAGACTTAAAACTAACCTTCTCTGACAGTGGTCACGTCTGTTGGATGTATGCGCCTCGTACCCAGAAACAGCATCTACCATTCGAGTCGTCGCACTCTAAACTAGTGAAGCGTGCCATAGCTACCCTCTGCATCAACGATGCCCTCAATAGAAGCTGCCATCATTCAATGGAGCAAAGTTTTCATCAGCAGATTAAGCGTCTACAGGTGGCCGGCTTTCCTGACACTGTTCTCAAGGCAGTAGCTGAGACAAAACTGAAAAAGTTGAAAAAGGAAACACAAGGCAGAGCACACAACACTGCCTGTGAGGACCTTAAGGGAATGGAAGTCATGCCGTACATCCACAAGGTTTCCCATAATGTGAAAAAAGTTGCCACAAGGCACGGCGTTCGTGTTGTGTTTTCGGCGCCATGCAAGGTGTCAAGTCTATGTGCTAGGATTGAAAATCGTAAACCTAGGAGTGTCTGCAGTACCAGCCATAACTTCACAACTTGCACCAAAATTGTCGTTTATCGCATACCGTTGAAGTGTGGTCGCGTGTATATAGGCCAGACGGGGCGTTGTATTAATATCCGTTTAAAAGAACACGAAACGTCTGTCACGTCAGGAGGAGGAGCAAACCTGCCTTCTCATTGCCGAGTGTGCGGCTGCTCGCCTCTTTTGAAGGACACACAAATTATAGGCAAGGGGACCACACGTTACGAACGTGAACTGAGTGAAGCGTACCATATCCGAAAAACATCACATTCAATGTGTTAGTGTGCCCTCGTTATCGCTGTCAAAGAAAGAGATAGCTTATTTAGACAAATGTGGCTACTAGGTGTCATTTAGTGTTCTTTCTTTGACTTGTCACGTGGTATGTACGACGCATGCGCGCTCTGGCTTCCCTGCGAACTTCTGTGTGGTTGTTTTTCATTAAACTTGTTGCTAGTCCCAGCGTGTGTCCGTCTACTTCTCTCCTGGTGTTTGCGTCCTGAAGGCTGGGTTCCATCGTTTCTACATGGTGCAGGTTAAAAAGAAAAAAAAAGTAAATCAAAGTACCCCGTGATAAAGGTAGTCTACGGCGTAACCAGATATTATCTTACCGTGAACGCGGTATAATATACAGAAGCAGGCCTCGAAGTGGTACGTTGTAGATTGATCTTTTGTGAATGAATGCATATACATACGGTGTGAAAAAAAGAGAAAAAAAAAGAAAAAAAAAGAACAACAGGTAATATTAACAGACAACTAGAAATGAAATTTAGTCCCTAGAAATACCGTTACAAAACTGGACCTAAAAGAAAGAAGAATAGCAAACAAAGCAAAAAAGCCAGTCTTCCCAATAACACAGGGGTAGACAATTGGGTATATTATGTAAAAAAAAAGGTCGTTGGGAAACACAGAAATACCAAGTGCAGGTGTACGAAAAAAGAAATATTTGTGGTGTCTACTAAGCACACCACGCCTCGAAGAACCATGCCACTAATCTTCGCGCAGAATGCTCGCTCTCTGTCGCGGTCATTTTCTCCTCCGACGATTCTCTCGGCATCAACGTCAGCGCGTCTTTGGACGCACGCCCACCACTCGCCTCGCAATGCGAGCAGAGGAGATATTCCCTTCTGAAAATAATAATAATAATAATAAAGAGTAAAAGCGGGTTTCTCGTAGGTCTACTTAAAGCTGACGCGGCGAGATGCGATCCGCATTTCAGTGCTCGTTCCGCTCTTCGAATAACAGCCCCACACCGGCTGAATGGGTCTGAGAGGCCATAAAACAAAAGGAACGGAGATGCTTCGGCCCGAAAAACAAATAAATAAATAACGAAAGTTGAAGGAAAGCCGCGCGAAGTGCCACTTAAAGCAGCGGCAGCTGACGCCGTCTCGCGTTACAGCGCTAAAATCGGAAATCTCGCTCGCAGCGTAGGCGTGTTTTTGTCCCGAGATGCGAGCACGTTCCGTCGCCCAAAAGCCTCCGTGACGCGACGACGTGAAAGGTGCACGCGCCAGTGATTCTGGACTGATCCCAGTGCCCCTCTTTAGGCGATTAGATTTCAGCTCCGATTCATGCGATACTTGCGGTGGTGTGTCAAACTTTGTTTCGTCACCATTGTGTTTCTAAATAAAGGACCGCTGTGCCTACGTATCGACACGGTGTTTTTTTTAAAATTTAATTCCCACCGGTTTCTGTAATTTATTGCTTTTCTTCTTCTTTTCATTTTATTTTCTTGCTTAGAATTACGAAAAATGCAAACACAATGAATTCTATTGTGAGCAATATGAAAGAAAAGAAGGTCGAATTCGTCGAATTTAGCGCTGATCCTGTTTTGACGCTTCCTCGCTAAGTTTTACTTGCGCTGAAAGCTTTCGTTTCCAAGCATTGTTCTAAGCCAATCACGAAGAGTGGATTTGAACCTCGAATATGAAATATTTAGCAAGTAGCTTAACCGTCGGAAATTTACACCCAGTAAATGTGTTACGGCGCTACGGCCCAGCTGAATAGAAATCCTAGCCTTTCCTTTCGCATTGCTTATGGGGCTCGTTAAAAGTACATAAAACCTGTACAGGGCTTCCAGGGCAAGAATTTTAGTGCCACCAAGAACAGGGGCGGCTCCCCCGACGAAAGTAATGAGATGAAAGGCAACAACTGCGGTGACAGGGAATCAATGATTGCCCCGATGATGTGACGACGAGGGCAAGACAATTGATGGAGGCGAAATGCCCCCATCAAGCGAATTTAGGTGCACGTTAAAAAACTGCGGGTGGTCCAAGTTATCCGGGAGTCCCCCACTACGGCGTGCCTCAATCATGTCGTGGTTTTGGCACGTGCAACCCCATAATTAATTTTTTTAGGACAAGACCATTGCGTCAACAGAAACGATGACGACGGTACCAGAACGGCGACAACAGCAAGACAAGTGCGAATACCACGACACAACGAGAACGACGGCGGTATAAGGTGGCCAATACAACAAAAGGACAATAACAACGACGAGGTTTACAACGCAAGGATTATGCAAGGACGTAAGGATGCCAGGATGATGCGAGGACTATGACGGCACGAGTCGGACGGATCAGCGGATCAGGCGTCGTGGAACCAGGATGGAGTTCGGTGGTGGGAAAAATAGTTTTTGTTGCGGCGACTTCTTTTAACAAATAAACTTTTTCCTGTTGTTGTTGATGATGATGACGATGATGCTGATATAAGCATAATAAAGCCCGTGTACTGAGCACTGGGTATACTGTGAAGGATCCCAAGTGGCAACCATTATTGCGAAGTCCTCCACTAGGGCAAATCTGATGCTCATGTGTTCATATGAGACATTAAACCAACTGATCGAATGAATGAATGAATGAATGAATGAATGAATGAATGAATGAATGAATGATCAATACCCCCATACTTTTTGTATCTGCCAGCAGGACGTTTGGGGAGGAAAGCCGCTGCCTGGCGTAGGATCCAGACAGGCCTACACATATTACATCGCATACACCCCCCAGCCTATAGGGACGAATGCACCGTGGTGCCGGGCCACACACCAACCCTACACCTCATTACGTGGGAGTGCACGCTGCACAACATAGAAAACCACGACGCGAACACCTTGACGAAGCAATGAGAGGGCACTGCTGTTCAGCTCGGCCCTCGACGACCAGCTCAAGCTGATCCAGAGAGCGGAGAAGATGGCAAGAGCCAGCGGAGCCCTCGACTAGGAGCTGTGACCATTAGCGATGCCCCTTCGGGGGCAACACAAAACTCTGATTATTCTAATAAAGTTTATCTATCCTATCCTATTCAACGCCCCACATACAGCATGGGCTTATCCAAATACCACCAAGAAGGGAGCCAGCGTACACGATACTGCCCAACAACACAGGCTGACCCTCTGGAACGACCCGCTACAGGCCACGAGAGTCGGAAACAGTGTCTCCAAGGGCACAAACCTGGACCTAACCTTCACATCGAACGTCCTCTGGGCCGAGTGGAGCCGACTCTCGCAGACGCTCGGAAGCGACCACCACATTCTCCAATTTGACATCGCCCACAACCGGAAACAGACCAATACTGGAGTTGCCCGACTATCAGACTGGAAGTCCTTCAGAGACAACCTCAGCGGCAACACAACAATCGACGACATCAACCATTGGCTCAAGGGCCTTCTCATCACCGCAGAACACCACACCAAGAACATGCAATTAAGCACCTACAGCACCGCAGTCGACCCGCATCTCCTTCACTCTGGGAGGCCAAAAGAAGCCTCCTGAGGAGGTGGAAGAGACAGAAACTCAATAGAAAACTTAAGAAATGAATCGCTCTTCTCACCATACAGGCCCAAGATTACTCGGAGCAACTTATCAGGCAAAATTGGCACACCTTTTGTGGCAGCCTACCTAGGAACACTCAGCACCAAGAAAACCTGGCACCTCCTACGCGCACTCTTAGCTACCGACCGCACCAAAACACAACAAAGGCAAGATCGGCGCAGACTAATCAACAACCACGCTGGATCGGAGCACGATCTCCTTCGTGAAATTCAGCAGAAACTTAGTACCGACAAGCCCACTTCGTCGGCGAGCGGCAAGGCGTACGACGGCGCACAAAACCCAGACCTTGATCGACCATTCACGCAAGCAGAGCTCCACGCAGTCTTACCAAACTCAATAGAAGCACCAGTCCCGGCAAGGACAGAATCACTAATAAGCTCCTACGCAACCTCCCGCAATTGCCGCAACAGCACTGCTCCAGTACTACAACGACGGCTGGGAAAAGGGGGACCCACCAGTAGCCTGGAAGCATTCGGAGGTCACCATGATCCCCAAACCCAACAAACCCCTTCGCACCGAAAACCTCCCTCTCATCTCCCTCAAGTCCTGCGTGGGTAAACTCCTGGAGCACATGGTGCGCGACCGGTTAACGCCATACCTCGAGGACAACGGATACTTGCCGCACACTATGTTGGGACTCCGGCAGCATTTGTCCTTGCAGGATGTACTCCTGCTCCTCAAGGAACACCTGCTCGACTACCTTGATTGCAGAAGCAAATCATCAATCCTGGCAATCGACGTCAAGGGCGCATTCGACAACGTAAGCCACGAAGCCATCCTCCGCAACCTCGAAGATACAAGCTGCGGAGCCCGGATCTATAACTACATCAGCAGCTTTTTGACACACCGAACAGCAACAGTAGGCGTCTGCAATCTCCGCAGCGATAAATTTCGGCTACCCAACAAAGGAACTCCACAATGATCAGTGATTTCACCACTCCTTTTCAACATCGCAATGATCAAGCTGCCAAAACAACTCAATGCCATCCCAAACCTATGTCATGCCCTTAACGCCGACGATATCACACTCTGGACCAAAGCGCCTACTACTGCACAACAAGAACACAGTCTACAAGAAGCCATCGATACCATTGAGACTGCGGTCTCCAATGCGCAGCCGTAAAGTCGGAGCTTCTCGTGCTCAGAGCACGAACGCGAGGACGACCGCCCAACTATATCGAACCCGATCCTAGCGTCTCCTTCAACGGAACCAAAATCCTTACAGTCGAATCCCTTCGCGTACCCGGCCTTCACACCCACAAGGACGGATCAGGAGCGGCCCCTCTCCCCGGTCTCCAACGTGCACCGTTACAAGTTACGCACCTCGTCAAGAGGATAACAAACCAAAGAAGCGTACTTAAGGAGGAAGACACGCAAAGTATAATTCAAGCTCTCCTAACTAGCCGCATCACCTACGGCACTCTCTACCTGATACTCAAGCCGGCTGAAATCAAGAAACGAAACTCTATGTCGTCATTCGAAAGGCAATGAAAGTAGCCTTGACCCTCCCTCCCACGACATCAACGGAGAAACTCCTCAAGCTCGGCGTCCACAATACGTGGGAAGAGTTCTCCGAGGCTCATAAAATCAGCCGACTAGAGCGGCTCAAGCTCACACCCACCGGACGTGAAGTTTTGCGCTACGTCAACTACAGTGAAAGCTACATTGCCGAAACAGACCAGAAAGCAAGAATCCCACCCACACTCCGTGAGTGTATCAGCGTTGCGAGCATATCACGCAATATGCATCCGATTTACCGTAAGGAGCGTCGGCAAAGCAGAATCCGCGCACTCAGCAATGAATAGGCAACAAACCCTGATACGAGGTACACCGATGCTGCCCGGTATATTAAACGAAACGCCTTTGCCCTTGTCACGGATCACCAAGGCAAAGAACTCGCCGCTATCACCGTCTGGGCAAGAGCCGCCGAGACTGCAGAGGAAACCGCAATCGCTCTGGCGATAACAACTTGCCCTGAAGTAGCCGCAATCCTCACTGATTCTCAAGCAGCAGCTCGCAACTATCAAAAAGGACGCATGTCAGAAACCGCACTATAGATACTTCAAAATCACATCGCACGCGCCCCGCTCCGCGACACCCACATGAACTGGATTCCAGGCCATCAGGGCATGACCGGAAATGAGGCGGCACACGCCGCTGCCCGCGAGCATACCAGCCGGGCTTTCCTGCCATCTCACACCAGGCCGGCCACCAACGTTGATGACATCGCCCTAAAGTACTCGGAGCTTCTGCAACACCACCGACTCAGCAGAAGAACGTACCCATCACCACACAAGAAGCTGAGCAAAGAGGAAGGAGTCATCCTCCGCCGCCTACAGACAAACGCCTATGTACACGGAATAATCATGCACAGACTCTATCCTACGCAGTACTCGTACACATGCACCCACTGTTACGTCCCAAACACCCTGCAACACATGGTCCAGAATTGCGCACTGCTTGACACATCCCCAGACCCCAGCTCACAAGCTCAACAAGACGACTCCAAACAAGGACGCCCCATAGAGGCTGCAGAAGAGCACCCCAACTCAGCGGATTTCAATACCACCACTGAAACGTGGTAGGCGAAGCTTTCCTCTGACGACCTGCACGACCAATGTAGTCTTGTCACCCAGGCCAAGGAGGCAGCCCGGCCAAGCCAGAGGGTTCCTGGAATAAGGAATGCTTCCACCGAGGGTGAACTGGGTCCTGACTCGATTACCGTGTTTCAGAATATAAAAGTTTATTTCTTTCTCTATCCTATCCTATCTCCTTCTTATTTGACTGGCTTGCTATGAACTGTGGACGAAGCCACACCTCAGGCGCCCACTGATGCGGAGATGGTTCGCGCA
This sequence comes from Dermacentor silvarum, assembly GCF_013339745.2. Taxonomy (NCBI): domain Eukaryota; kingdom Metazoa; phylum Arthropoda; class Arachnida; order Ixodida; family Ixodidae; genus Dermacentor; species Dermacentor silvarum. The sequence goes on from NW_023606170.1 coordinate 35,787, forward strand.
CCACTGCGAAATGTTCGCTGTAACGCGCACAGCGTAATACATGGTGGCGCTTCCTTGGTCTAATATATACGCTAAGTATGATTTACCTTGCTTCACAGTTTGGGATCGGAAATGCATTTCCTAGCAGGTTATGTAGCTGAAGTGTTGAAGATAACGCGACTTTTCGCAAGTGAACAATTATTAGAAGTTGCCTCTGTTCTCTTGTCTTGCTTTTATTGTTTCTTTTTCATTGCTGGAACTCACCAAAATTGACTCGGTCCATCGGGCATGGTTTTGGGGCTTAGCGGTCCGCTAACGCACCGAAGATGAACACTACTCGAGAACAATACTCGTCCACGGGATGATTTCAAGCTCTTAGGTATAGAGGTTATTGAATCCTTGCCCTGGTATCATGTGGACTGGATTGAGTTTTCAATAGACACACTACGTACTGCTGGAGAAAAATCGTGGTAAACATACAGCGAAAAAAAAAAAAGCAAAGGCGCGGGGGGGGGGGGGGGGGGTACCGATGGCACGTGGAACTGCCGCATTGCGGCAATGCCCTCATTTCAAAGGAGGCCGCCTTCGGATTCGCTACGCAGTGTCATTTTCGTTATGTGACATGTCGGCGTTGTCGGCGAATTCAGTCTGCGTATGTAAACTGTTTTCATCGCGGTGTGTGCCAAAGTGGCCTAGCTTTTCCCTATGTAACGCTGTGATATCAAGTGACGTACAGTTTTCACCGATCGTGTATCAGCCCGTCATTACGTACGCGCCTCCGGCGTCTGTCATTAGGACCCTTTCCGGTCCTTCAATTCCCCGGCAGACCCCAAACCGCCTCCCTCACAAAATTTCGAACGCTCTTCTCCAGCAAATATCGTGTTTTCAAGCCTATAGGTCACGCATTACGCGTCTTTATACCTTTTGAATATGGCATTCTACTGAGCGCGAGGTCGCAGGTTCAATAAAGAATAATAAAAAAAAGAAAGAAATAGAAGTTGCATACCGTGTTTTGGCTGCACGTTAATGAAACTCAGCTGCTCAAAATTAATCCAGGGTCCGCCATTTCGACGTCTCTAGGTCTAGGATGGTAATTCCATCAATAAGTGCTTGAATTTTGAAAATGTTTGCTCCGAGTTCGATTTGTCAGTGCTTTTAGCAACGGCTGATTATTAAAAAGAAATGATAAAGAGAGGGCGGACAATTCTGGGGGCCCTGAATTGGTAACTGTGAGGAGACAATCTCTGGTGCGAAAAACGCTGCACACGTCTTTAACGAATGAAGTTTTGAAGAATAATTTAATAATTCTAGAATTTAGCGCTTATGTGACAAGTGCGAAAATGAAGCCGGTGAGTGTTCAGACCTGTATCCATTGGGTAAGGCCCCTACTGCTTAGTTCCTTGCTCCGTCAAAGAGGGTTGCACAGCAACACCTATCTGTAGTGAGGTGAAGTTTCTAACATCCGCCGGAGTTTCGATGAAAAAGAAATAAAATTAGCCAGCGGAAAGAAGTAAATTAGTGCTTTTGAAAGGTGGCCATCACTGGAAACCCGTACTGTTTGAGCTGTGGTCCTGCGGCACAGAGTAAATACCCCGTCAGTTTTCTGAAAGAGCAGAATGCTCGCAGTGCGTTAAAACACTGGATGCACGATGATGAAGAAAAGCTACTCAGCCGTTGTTTACACTTTTACTGGGCACAGTGTTCAGTATTTAAATGCCGGCGAGCCGTGCCACACCCGCACGGTTGAAGCCACACTAGAACAGAGAACGGCGAATGTGACAACCTGTCTTTGTGTGCTATTCCCTGCAGTTCAGTACCACCGAACACAAACATGTTGAAAACGGCAGTGAAGGAAAAAAAAGTGTGGCGTAGCTTCCAGAATTGTAACACAATCACGGTAATGTTCCGAAATGCAATTTCTATTTGCCTTCCAAAGGGAGCTGCTTTGAATAAAAGGCCCTTGCCACATGGTAAAAAGCACGCTTTTTTGTGACAACAGTATTCTCGCTCATTGAAAGGTCATTAGGGGTAGCTTTCATTGACTAATGTGTTTCACATCAAAAAGAGAGCTAGGGGCGCTACAGAGATATAAAGCTGGCGGTGTATCCATCTTTTCGAGACAATTGGCGACATTAATCCTACTAGCAATCTATCTTATTGTTCCTGGGTAATTGATGATATGTTTTATATATGATCATTACGAAAGACGGACAATACCGGGTGACGCGCACCAATACACGGTGTTTCAGTTAACTTGGGCCGAACCTTAAAAATATGCAAATGCCACGTAGCTGGACAGACCCAAGGTAATGTTGGTTGCCGTCACTTGGAGATACTCAGACAATTGTTTGCATCCCGCCAAATTAGACAATTAGTCTAAATAATTAATAAACTTCTCAATTATTATAATTAGATGAAAAATTGTAGAGGAACATGAAAAACTCCCGATACATCTTTCTGTTGCTCAATACATGATACATAAAAGTGTTTTTCTGAGCGTGAAATAAGCCCGCGAATACATGCAAACTGCCTCGAGCGGCCAGTCGCGCGGCAATTTTGCGTGTATTCGCGGGCTTTTACCACGCTCGGAAAAAATTTTATGTAGTATTGTTACGGAAGGATAGGAGGCAAGAGAAGAAGAAGAAGATCGAGAGACACTGACTGCTGCGTGTTGTTGCTGGTCAGCCATCTTGACCACGCTAACCCTACTCGTGTATATATTGTAAATACATCCAGTCTTACTCCCAACATCCCCGTAACATATTGGCGGAGGTGCGGGGTACCAAGGCTGGAAACGGAGCTCCGCAGTGGACGTCGTATCACCGTCCCCACCATGACTGACGGTGAGCACGCGGGTTCAACGTCGTTGCCGCCTCCAACGTCACCGTCGCCAACTACGTCGTCGTCCCCATCGGTTGTGGTTGTACAAGCCAAGGATCCCGGAACTTTCTGTGGGACCGATGGCGCCGACGTTGAAGAGTGGCTGGCCATGTACGAACGCGTGAGTGGAGTCAACAGATGGGACCCTATGCTTATGCTAGCCAACGTGTTGTTGTACCTAAGAGGCACGGCAGAGGTGTGGTACGAAAACTATGAAGAAGAGCTGACCAGCTGGCACCAATGCAAAGAGAAGCTAAAAGAGTTGTTTGGCCAACTAGCCGGCCGTAAAATTGCCGCAAAGCAGGAACTCACCTCCCGTGCCCAATCCCCCACAGAGTCCTATGTTTCGTATATCCAGGACGTGCTGGCGCTTTGTCGTAAAGCCGATCGCGACATGACTGAAGCTGAGAAGGTCGGGTACGTGCTGAAGGGAATCGCTGACGACGCCTTTAATCTGCTCATGTGCAAAGGCTGTTCTTCAGTTGATGCTATCCTGAAAGAGTGCCGACAATTCGAGCAGGCCAAGAGCCGCCGCGTCCTACAACCATTCGCCAGACTCCCCAATACTGCCGCAACGTCGACGTGCGAAGATCAGCCCACACAGCAGCATGCGTCGCCATCAGAGGACGTGGTGCGAATCGTTCGACGTGAACTGGAAGCGATGGCGCCCGCAGCTTTCTGTTCACGTCGCGCTGACGCTACCCCTCTTTCATTTCCTCTCGTTCAAGTCATCGTTCGCCAGGAACTTGAAAGCATCGGTTTACGTTCCGTCTGTGCTGTCGCCAACCCCAGAGCCAACGAACGCCCTTCTACTCTGTTTGACCCACCGCGACGCTTCTCTGCGCGTTATCGCAACCCGACTGAGTGGAGAACTGCGGACGACCAGCCGATATGTTTCACCTGTCGCCGTATTGGTCATGTCGCCCGATACTGTCGCAACTCGTGGCCCTCACCACCTCGCACGCCCACCAACCTGAACTGTTTTGATGGAAATTCCCGCCGTGTTTCGCCCTCCGCCGAGTCTAACAGTGCCGACAACTCTGCCAGGAACACGTGGTACGGTCGCTGACCATCGCCTCGCGGACACCAGTCTCGTTCACCACAAACACATCGTCCATCTTCCCGTTCGCCGCAGCCACGTCGCCTTTCGTCCCCTGTGGCTTTCGACCGCATTCCTTCGGAAAACTAAGAACTGCAGCCCTCGGAGGTGGTGCTGCATTGACAACTACTGCAGCAAATCCTCTGTCTGTGCCCACAAAGCGAAGTCTAATTGACGTCAAAGTAGACGGCGTACCTGTCCAAGCACTCGTCGACACTGGAGCCCACATATCTGTGATGAGTGCTAGCCTACGTAGA
>NW_023606171.1:0-40001 GCF_013339745.2 Dermacentor silvarum
ACACTAAGATAGCTGTCAGACCATACATTCCTAATCCCAGAAGATGCTTCCAATGTCAAAGATTTGGCCACGGCTCGCAGAGCTGCCGTGGCAGATTGACATGTGCGAAATGTGGAACCCAAGGTCATGCCTCAGACAACTGTGAAGCGACACCTCACTGTGTAAACTGTGATGGTGAGCATCCAGCTTACTCCCGGTCTTGTCCGAACTGGAAAAAAGAAAAAGAAATCATCACTCTCAAAGTCCGTGAAAACATATCGTTTAAGGAAGCACGCAAAAGGTGCTCACCATTCCACACGACTACTTACGCTGATGCGGCGCGTCAAGGGGCAGCGTCGCAGCGGCTATTGCCACCTGCCCAGCCTGCGCGCAGCGAGCTGTCGCTTGTGGCTCCTGCCCCTAGGGTGGAAGTAGCGAAGTCTACTCCACCCAACCAGCAAACAGGCCCGGTTACCCTAGGGTTGCCGGCACCACAACAGCCCTCGGTAGCAGCCTGCGCTACGCGTAACGAACCTGCAGGCCCGCCAGCAGCTCCCACGGTGGGTGCAGTCAAGGCTGCCTCACCCTCACGGGCCCCTGCTGGCGCTGGCAACAGCCGGCGCAGCTCAGGCCCAAAGGCAACCCCATCGACCTCCGGGATGATGGGCGCAAATGTCTCGTCCTTCGCGGCGAGACTTTCTCGTGAAACTTCTCGCTCGCAAGAGCGCGTGTCCGGCGCCTCACAAGAGGCAATGGACACCACACCCATGCCTGACGGCGCACCAAGCGCCTAAGGAGCGGCGAGGTTCGCTCGACCGCTTCAGAAAGGACAAATCCCGCGTTACAGGGCCTGGAAAAGGTTCTGTAATCTAACGGCAACACTTCCTTTTTGTACACACAGCACCAATTTTACTTTCAGTATGGATATACAAATCATACAGTGGAACGTCCGAGGCATTCTTAGGAACCTCGATGATGTGCAAGAAATTCTCCACGAACACAATCCAAAAGTGCTGTGTGTACAGGAAACTCACTTAAAATCGGAACATGCAAACTTTCTTCGACAGTATGTTACGTTTCGTAAAGACCGCGATGATGCTCTTGCATCTTCAGGCGGTGTTGCCATTATAATTCAGAAAAGCATAGCGTGTCAACGTTTACCGCTGCAAACGCCCCTCGAAGCAGTGGCAGTTCGACTTGTTCTCTTAAACAAACTCGTCACCATTTGCTCGCTTTACATACCCCCACATTACCGCTTACACAAACATGAATTCCAGTCCCTAATAGACGAATTGCCAGAACCTTATCTTGTTCTTGGGGATCTGAATGCACACAGCGGACTGTGGGGCGACTCTCGCACCGATGCTCGAGGCCGTCTAATTGAAGGCTTTCTTTTCTCATCCGGTGCATGTCTGCTAAACAAAAAAGAACCTACATATTATTGTCTTGCAAACAAAACTTTTTCTTCTATAGATCTCAGCATAGCTTCTCCATCCATATTTCCTGAACTTGAATGGGAAGTTATAAACAACCATTACGGGAGCGACCATTTCCCCATACTGCTGAGAACACCAAGACAATACGAATCTCCACCACACGCTCCCCGGTGGAAGGTCGATGCAGCGGACTGGGAGAAATTCCAAAAACTTACCAGTACGCTCTCGTGGGCTGACATTTCATCACTCGGAATTGACGGTGCCGTCGAATATTTTACTAATTTATAATCGATGCAGCTTTTAAATGTATTCCCCAAACAAGTGGACTTTCTAGCAAACGCCGTGTCCCGTGGTGGAATGAACAATGCCGGAACGCACGTAGGCAGCAGAACAAAGCATGGAGGCAGCTTCGCGATTTTCCTACTACTGAAAACCTCGTCAATTTCAAGAAAACAAAGTCCCAAGGTAGGAGAACGCGCAGACAAGCCAGAAGAGACAGCTGGCAAAAATTCTTATCAAGCATCAATTCGTACACGGATGAGGCCAAGGTTTGGAACAGGGTCAATAGAGTAAGAGGGCGACAAACACATCCGCCTCCCCTGGTACACACGCAGGGAGACAGCCTGGAGGACCAAGCGAACCATCTGGGTGCACATTTTGAACATGTGTCCAGTTCATCACACTATTCTCCAGCATTTATGAAATACAAAACAGCAATAGAAAAACAAAAACTAGACCGAAAGAGCACCGGGAACGAGCCATACAACTTACCTTTCTCTCTAGCAGAACTGCATGCATCACTCACCTGCTGCAACCAATCTGCCCCAGGCTCTGACCGCATACTATACGAAATGTTGAAGAACCTGCCCTCCGAAACGAAGAAAACCCTTCTCTGTCTGTATAACTGTGTATGGACCTCTGGCAAGATCCCCTCTGCCTGGAAAGAGGCCATAGTGATTCCTATCCTGAAGCAGGGCAAGGATCCATCGTCCGTATCGAGTTATCGGCCCATAGCTCTAACAAGCTGCATCTGCAAAGTCTTCGAGAAGATGATAAACCGCCGTCTGATACATTTCCTAGAATCAAACAAGCTGCTTGACCCATACCAGTGTGGATTTCGCGACGGCCGATCCACCACTGACCATCTGATACGCCTAGAGGCTCAGATTCGTGAGGCTTTTGTCCACAAGCAATTCTTCCTGTCTGTTTTCCTCGACATGGAAAAGCATACGACACCACCTGGCGATTCGGAATACTAAGAGACCTCGCACACTTTGGAATACGTGGCATTATGCTGAATATCATTGAAAGTTATCTGTCCAACCGCAGATTCCGTGTCCGTGTGGGTAGCGCCTTATCAAGACCATATGTGCAGGAAACTGGAGTACCACAGGGTGGTGTGCTTAGTTGCACCCTCTTTATCGTGAAAATGAACTCTCTGCGTCTGTACATCCCACGCAACATATTTTATTCAGTATATGTCGACGATGTACAGATAGGGTTCACGTCATGTAACCTTGCAATCTGTGAGCGGCAGGTTCAGCTTGGTCTGAACAAACTGTCTAAGTGGGCAGACGAGAATGGGTTTCGGCTTAACCCACAAAAGTCCACATGCGTCCTCTTCTCCAGAAAGAGAGGTCTGCACCCTGATCCCAACATCGAGATACAGGGTGAGGGTCTACCTGTAAAAACGGAACACAAATTCTTGGGCGTAATTCTAGACCCGAAGCTAACATTTATCCCACATCTAAAGTACCTAAAAAACAAGTGCATGAAAACAATGAACATCCTGAAAGTGTTGTCTCGCACTGCGTGGGGTAGTGACACAAGATGTCTATTGAATCTCTATAAGAGCCTCATCCGATCCCGTATAGACTACGGTTCCATTATATATCACTCTGCGACGCTGAGCGCCTTGAAGATGTTGGACCCTGTCCACCATCTGGGTATCCGCCTTTCTACGGGTGCGTTCAGAACAAGCCCCGTAGAAAGCCTCTACGCTGAATCAAATGAATGGTCGCTCCATCTGCAGAGAACGTACTTATCCTTTGCATATTTCCTAAAAGTGAACTCAAACAATACGCACCCTACCTACACAATCATAAATGATCTGTCCAGTGCCCAAACCTTTCAGAACCGCCCCTCCGTGAGAAGGCCCTACGCACTGCGAGTAAGAAGTCTTGCCGAAGAAATGGATGTGTCGCTCCACGAGCACAATGTCATGCCCCCTCCTGTACAGCTGCCGCCATGGCAGTGGCAGCTGATTGACTGTGATCTGTCCTTCATTGAGGTTACAAAGCATGCGCCGGTCGTACATATCCGCATGCACTTCCTTGAATTGCAGCACAAGTACTCTTGTCCAGAATATTTTACTGACGCTTCAAAGTCGCTCGCTGGCGTGTCTTACGCGGCGGTCGGTCCATCCTTTTCGGCTGCGGGAGCTCTACACCCAAACACAACCATCTTTACAGCGGAGGCCTACGCCATCCTGGCGGCGGTTAAACACATCAAACAGTTAGACATACCCAAGGCAGTCATTTATACTGACTCTTTGAGCGTATTGAAATGTCTAAAAACTCTAAGTAGGCACAGAAACCCCGTAATTGTAGCTCTTTATTCCACCATTTGCACCGCGTATGTATCGAAGCAGCAAATTGTGCTCTGCTGGGTGCCAGGGCACCGCGAGATCGAAGGGAATGAGTTGGCCGACAAGCTAGCCACATCCGTTCGCACAGACGCTGCCACTTCACCCATAGCTGTCCCTGTAATGGACCTAAAACCCTTTCTCAAGAAAAAGGTCAGGGCCTACTGGCAACGTCTGTGGGACAGAGAAACGAGCAACAAATTACACACTATAAAGCCTCAACTCGCTCATTGGCCACCAGAATCGAAGACACGCCGCACACAAGTTACACTTTGCAGACTCAGAATAGGACACACATACAGTACACACGCATACTTATTGTCCGGTGGCGATCCGCCTGTCTGTGATGAATGTGGCGAGCCACTTAGTGTACTTCACGTCCTCCTGCAATGCCCTGAACTGGAGCCTCAGAGGAAAAGACATTTTTCATTATCATTACGGCAGAATCTACCATTGCATCCATGTATGTTTTTGGGCAATGAACCTCTTTTTAAATACCAATCCGTTATCGCGTTTTTAAAGGATATACCTAACTTTCGTGTTATATATCCAGGTGACTTGTAGCACGGCCTCTCTGGAGAGGCCGCTGCTGCGGTATTTTATTAAAGAAAGCACGTGCCTCCGGGCCTTTGTGTACAAAGGCTTCCGGTAGGCGTCGTGCTACTTTTATACTCTTAATACTCTAAGCACCATGACCATTTCTCATCCATTCACTACCCATAGATCATTCCACACGCCACTGCCATAATTCTATTCGATATATGTTTTACGCTTCTATACCGCGATTTGTTCTTAGGCCCCTTTACAGCCACATTGCATCCCGTCATCGGAACTCACTGATCATGGCAAACATACCATTCATTGTCTTGGCGCTCTTTGGCCACATTTGGCCCTTGCGCCACAAAACACCAAATATCATCATCATCATCACCCCTTCTGCCTTTTTATAGGGTGCCCCAGAAGCAGTGGATCTCAGGTGCTCTCCTGAGGCCTCCGTTTGTCGGTTACACGTGTCTTCCTCGAGCAGTTGTAAAAATTAAAGCCTCGCCCGGTAACACGGGGTTTAGGCGAGTTTAAATGTCCAACGAGACGGAATTTCCAACCGAGACGGAACGCCCAACGAGTCCGAATGTCGACTATTGGACACGAACGCTGATGTGCTTGGTATACCACGCAAAACTAAACATATTCTCAGTCATCAAGTGCTGACGCGGTACCCGCAAAATGTCGGGTTGGCCAACTCTCAGCGTGACCTGCAAAGTGTATACCCGGTTAAAGGAGACGCCAGAATTCAAAATTAGGAATTAATGGCTAAGATAAACACGCAAGAAAGTCAGGGGCCATTTAGCGGTAAACGTGAGAGACATGCTGAGGAACTACGTCGCACTTCTTTGAGGTCGCGGGCTTAGCAAAGCTATGTTGTTTCGCTGCTAAGCACGAGGTCGCGGGTTCAAATCCGCCCCACGGCATCCGCATTTCGATGGAGGCGAAATGTAAAAAAGCCCGCGTCCCGCGCATTGGGGGGCACGTTAAAGATCCCCTTGGCGGTCAAAATTAATCCGGAATCGCCCACTACGGCGTGCTTCATAATCAAATCGTGGTTTTGGCACGTGAAACCCTCGAATTCATTCATTCGAGGTCCCGGAACAGACCATCGTCAGTAGCGATATGAAGTTGCGGGCAGGAAGAAGCGTGCTAGTATTTACAGATGGGTTTTAATGGCTGCGTATAGAGAAGCGAAAACCAAAACCTTCTCCGTCGTCTCCCACGCCACCAACCATGTCCTCTTCTTTCCACATTACAGACTGTGACAATATATATATATATATATATATATATATATATATATATATATATATATATATACCTGACCGGCTTACCACATTTCACATACACGTTTTTCCACGTTGACACGCCTGATCTTAAAACATTACTAAGTGGTGGTCTATCTAAACGGAAGGTAATTGTGTTCATTATATAACCCTCGATAATTACGTTCAAAGCATATACGGGACCCAAGACGCAGGCAGACTGCCGAACGCCATCGTCCTTCAGCGTCGCAAGAAAACAGTTGTGCAAGTTTCGCTGTAACATGATGTCCGATCTTCTATATTAAGATAAGCGTAGTACATAACGCGACAACAACGTACAATTCTTTCCGTGTTCATCGGCGAGAGAGCGACGCAGCAATATTCCGCTACAGCAGAGCTCCCTTCATGACAGGGAAGGAAATGAGAATGCCGAGGGCAATGACAAAACAGTTTTTAAAAAAGTAAAAGTGCACTTTGAGAATGAACAGGAATCAGGAAATGAGTGTCGCAGCGATGCTTCAGGAGAAGTAGCATTACAATACACGTGTTATTAAGATCCCTCGGATCACCGTAGCATTAAATGCATTCTCAATTTATGCGCTGTGACTGGATGCTTCTTTAGGCAGAAATAATGACGCTCTGATGAAGGAACTGAACGCTCGCGTGGCTTGGCATTATGAAAAGGTCATGCACTGCGTGAAACTAAACTCATCGCGGGATAGAATTGTCGAGAAGTGGTTGATGGCCCGGCCGCTTCCAGGCGCACACTCCTCTTTTTTCTTTCTTTTTTGCCAAAGACTTTATTATGAATTCCCTCGAGAATGTGCAGTGTTCTTCGCTCCACCAGTCGTTTTCGAATAGGCATTGTGGAATTTGATCAACTGTAATCAGTACGGCAGGTACTGCCAGTGGGATTCGTCCGTCCCATGTTGCGGCACACGAAATTCAAAGCCGGGAAGTTTGAACCACAATTTCGTACGAGTAACAAGCCCCTTTCAGTCCTATAAGCGGGAGTACAGCTTTGAAATACTGCTGCACAATAGACTAACCTAGTCCAGTAGGGGTGTCCTTCAGTGCGCAAGCGAAGTGCAACGAAATTTTGCTTTGACTAAATTGGTAATACATTAGTATGTACCCTACTACTGAAGCAGTCATGGCAAGTATGCGGGGCCCGTAGCTGTGTAATTTTCTTATTAGCAGTCTTTCAAGAGCGCCTAACCAAACGACGCGCACACCTAGTGGATAGCGGATATGACGCAAGCCACGGCACGTGACATCCGTGATTTCACAGCGCGCCGCGGGCAGCCGCAGGCATGGCCTCCGAAATTTGCGCAAGTTTCCCACAAAAATCACCAGAGGGAAAGGTGGCACTGTGATCGTTCGGCTACCATGGGTATTGTGGGATAGTACATGAATTTGTCTGTTTTCTGTGCCTGTGGCTTCAGACGTCCTTGTGGCTTTGTTGACTACGCTTTATCTGCATATCTCGACCTAAATTTTGAGTATTCAAGACCCGGAAGGCAGTAGGAATCTGCAACAAGTGCAGAGTTATTGCTAATCTTCTGCATTTGTAACCCAATATTTTGTGGGAAAATGATCGATTTGCGAAGCAACAAAGCAGTTTCGATCCAGAAGGACAAAGTTTGGCCAAATCCATGCGCTCTACCCATCACTATGGTGGCTATAGAATACCGTAACTCCCATGCTGTCTCAATCGCAGTGCTTGCAGAAGCTCCCGTTGACACTAGAGCCAGAGTTCTAGTTATTGTTTGTAGGAAACTCTGTGATCGCAGGCGGTGACTCATCTCTGAGGTCATGCCAAGGTCTCGCGCGATTCGAGTAATGTGAGCGAACGGTAATGACTACGTGCTTTTCTTACTTTTTCTGTTTTCAGTTTCGACATCGGAAACGTGTCCTTTTGCGAACCTTTAGTGACACATCCACTTAGCACAAAAATAAAACAAGAAATCTTGCACGGAGGCTGTTCGCTATCTAAGCTATCCAAATCTAGGCATAAGTGGCCCAAAAGTTCATTCTATAGTTGGCCTTTAAGTGAGAAAACAGAACTCATCGACCGCATTGAGTTGGGCATCGGCCTGTTGAGAATTCATACCGAGGTCGTGCATGCTATTCCATCGGTGACACGGACAATCAATTTTCTAGCAAAATGTGACACGTAGTCGCATAGATCAACTAGTCGTGATAGTCATTACCCCTGTACGCAAATGAATACTAAATGAGCGATTCATCTGTGGAGGTTAACGCCCCAAAGCAACAGTGGGTCTCTGAAAGACGTCGTACTGGAAGACTGCGGAATAATTTTTGACCACCTGGGGTTGTTTAACGCACACCTAAATCTAAGTACGCTAGCGTTCTTTCCACCATTAGAATGCGGCCGGGATTCGATACCGCGACCTCATGTATAGCGGCACCACGCGCCAGCCGCTAAACCGCCACGGCAGGTTGCAGAAAGCAAACGCGGCCGACGAGATCTACTGACAACGCCACGTGAGTCCCAGCACAAAAGTCATTCCACGACGAACGCACCAAACTGGAGACTCTATCCTTCCAGATTGCTCCTTTAAAAATTTGCCATTTAGTATATATATATATATATATATATATATATATATATATATATATATTCGAATGAAGTCGCGAAACGTTTTCGTAACCGCGAGCTCGTTTTCAGCCCCAGCACACGCCACCGTCATCCAGCCAAGGCGGTGGGTACTTGCTAAATGGAAACTGCTCGGGCAAGCAAGCACCAGTCATTGTTCATAGCAATTTATTATTATTATTATTATTATTATTATTATTATTATTATTATTATTATTATTATTAAACCACGGTATTTTCTGTGACATTACAACGGTACGCCATGCACTCCTTCGGAGTTGACCTTTGTCCGACTGAGCGCACTAGACGAAAAAAACAAAACGAAAGGCACTGCCGCTGAGATACTGACGCCAATGTTTCAACCTTTTTCTGCTGTTCACCTTCTAATATTCGAAGAACCAATAATATCGAGGCGTGCAGCGATTAACTGCAGAAATGCACGACCTTTCCATCTCCAAGATTTTGGCGCAGAAGCCTTTTTTTTTTTTTTTTGCTACGAATCGTTTCAGTCCGTTAGCTTGAGACACGACAGAAAAGTTCTGAGGTCATCACGTTCGCAGTTGAGCTATTTGCAACAGCTTGATAAACCGACATGCCGTTGAAATGCTGCTTGAAAACCGTTGAAAACCTCCTTTAAATAACTGCAGGCTCATTGATACTGGATACATGATCCATGACGCGTGATTGAATGCGATTTGGTGTTCAATATATTTATTTTCTTTTTTTTTCATGTTTCCACCCCTCTGTTTGGTCTAAAGTATGCGAGCCTTTACGAATGGTAAAGTGATAGCGCTGTTAGTCATTGCTAAAGGAATGTTCATAAGCTGTCTTCCCCTCATCGGAGGCGAAGTCATCGATATTTCCTGTTGGCCTTCACTCGATGCTGCTTTACGGTGAATTACGGACAACTTGAATCATTTACACGCAAATTTTCACAGGCGTATAGTATTGGTTTGCGCGCACGTTTAGATCTCATTAACCCTGAGTGCAAACGCACTGAACGCCGCGAATGTGTCCTCGATATTCATGCCAGAAGCTGCTTCCATGACTGTCTACCCTTTGCTTTAGCAGTGAATTTCTCGCGCGCCATTTTCCTCTCTGTTATTTGAAAATTTTTCCTGCGTCAAGTTTGTATGCCGCCCGCTCTCAGGCACGCGTCTATAACAATGTTTTTTTTTTTTTTTTCACGAGATCCTTAATGACCTTCAACACATTTTTTGCGGTTGTCGTATACGACAGCTGTCGCAGTAAATCCAAAAAAAAGTAGTTTAACTATATCTTAACTACTTTGATGGATTTTTAAAATTTTTTTATCCATCCAAGTAATAAAGAAGTACCGTGGCAAGGACTCATGCTCGGGCCGATCTCGTGTACTAAAGGGCTTGAGGAACCTTTCTATAAATGGAGAAAAGTGGCATAAGTTCTCCCGCTCGTGTCATCTATTCTGACATAAAAAATAATACTAAAACAATTACAATAACAATAAAACAAAGGTGCCGAATGTCAAATGATGTGCTTCAAGACGCAGACCGTTTTAGCGGGAAACGAAACGTTCCACGTAGCTTTGACGAGGCGTTCGAAAACATGGACAGAGAGATTTGCTTTAGCAGTAACTATCAGATGAGGACCACAGGCGAAGAGACGGCAAGAAGAGAGAACTTGACGGCTTACGCACCATTGCTTATTACTCAAGCCACACACGCCGAAGTAAGTTTTCTGTGTCAAAACGAAAGTTAAGAAAAAAAATGAAACGAATGAAATCGCCGAATTGCAATAAGAGACTATTTTGGTTCGTGGTGGATGTGAATTTTGTAGCCTATACGAAGTTGCCAGCCCTTGCCCGGTTGGATTATCAATCAAGCTCTCGTCTCCACTTGGCAACACCCGTATCAAATCAAACCAAATCAAACTTTACTTGCCCTGAAAATTATTAACAGTAGCACATTATACATGTTAAAACAACGTCTTCGTTACACACTCACTTTTACTGCTAAGTCATGATGCTGTCGAAATCAATGAAATAAATCGTTGTATTAGAATGTATAAGTAATCTCTTCTTTTTTGCCCATTGATATCTGACGCTTTTCATTACAACGGTCCTTGAAAGTGCTACTGGCGAATGAATGTCACCGCTATATAGTCCTGCCTACAAAAGCGGACGGGCGCTTTGAAGCAAACTTCGCTCATTTACTCCACCTTGTCTTTACAGAAGTGGTTGATGAAAAGTTCGACAAACAATAAAGGTATTTTATGCATTTTAACCGGTTAATCAAACAGTAGATCGAACATTCGGCTCCTCAGGTATAGTTTACTTTTTTTTAACACCGAAGCACCTTAAGCGCCATTTTACGACATCGACAACCGCAGTCGCGTGAGTGGAATTATGAACGCTTTTGCACGCGCGGTTTCATCGCGCTTCCCGCCGGCTGTGTCACGTGACACACGTGTGTACACATGCCCTTTTCGAAACGGGCACGTTGCTTGTTTTGACGATCTCGCTCTGTATCTCTGGGTAACGGCAGCCCGCGGTGTGTGCTGTTCTAAATGCAAGAGGTATAGAAAACAACCTCTCAAATGAAACAGTAAACAACGCTACCAGAAGATTCTCGCGCACAGGTGGGGGCCGCCTTGGAACGCGCCAACAGATGCGCTGCGCCTTCCTTGCTTTAAAATAGTGCACGTTGCTGCATTCTTACACGCGTGTCACAATGTTGTTTTTTTTTGTTAATTTTATTTAAGGAAAGGTTGGCGCCTATATGTGACGGCCCGCCACTCCTCTTTCAAGTAATTTGTGCTCATGACGTTCATAACGGAAGCATCAATTAAAAAATGCACTGGGACATAGCCCACAAGGATATAAATGTTAACAAATTAGAGATGTTCACACAAGGTTATCGTTGACAAAATATAAATTTTCTTGGGCAGTTGCAAAAGTGGTTTCCCTCGACGCTACACATTCCAAGCTCAGCACCCGCCTTCTCGGGCACAAGAGTCTCAGAAACACTAAAGCACACGTAAACAAGAGTATGTGTTATTTAAAAAAAGCGCCAATAACAACACGAGCAGGAGGAGAAACAAGAACAAGACTAAAGAGATTAAAGGCACCGTTATCTGATTTAGAAGCCTTCTGGTGTTTCTGATGCATCTAAGAATTCGATGCTCACTGAAATCCCTCTCCAGTGGATGGTTTCACAGAGCCATCGATGCATAAAACGCGAGCGAATAGCGCAATATTGTTACAATGTCCAGTGAAGTGCGCAGTGATGACGCGTTGCAGCAATCGATTTACATTGATCGAAATCTGGGGTGCTACTCTGGGTCGTTCATTTTTCAGGAATAGGATAACTTTTGAGAAATTTTGTGGGACTAGTACCGGACGGCAGTGGCGTCGACGGGTGACAGCCTACTCTTGGCCAACTGACAAGCACTTCCTATCTTGCACAGTACCGGGAACTCTGTCACAGTGCCAAGCACGCCTGTATCTTAGACTCTTCAGCACAGTACCAGGAACTCTGTTACAGTACCAAGCACGCCTGTATCTTAGACTCTTCAGCACAGTACCAGGAACTCTGTCGCCTGTGCGCACTGACACGTTGAGTTCCAGTCACCCCAAATCTCGCAAAAGTTGAACCTATCTCCGACAATGAACGACCGAGAACAGAAACCACTGTTTCGACCTCAAGAATCTTAGGATGTATCCCGTGTGGAAAGGTATGGAATTGCCCCCGATTCTTGAATCACGTGCTCCCTGGCGCCAATTACACGCGCAATCTTTTTAGCCAATCACACTACAAGAGGAAAGTGCCGTCGTTCACGACACTCCTACAACCTCGCATTGACGCACAGTGCGGAGTGATTTAAAAAGGAGAAAGAAAAAATCCCGCCATGACAGTGGCGCTGCGACATACGCTCGTTTAGGGCACACGCTGTAGCCATGACGCGGCAACAGTGTTGTGGAAAAACAAAACTTATTAAGCATGTATGCTTCCGCTGCTCTGTGTTCATCCCTGGCACACATTACGGCTAGATTTTATCACAATGCTGAGCCGAACATACGGGAGCTGATATTCTAGCAGCACGTGGAAACCTAGCAAGGACGGCAGGTGTCCCTTTTACCCATGGTCATCCTCTTGAATTTAGCCTTTGAAAACCACCTGGCGGTAAAATTCAACAGCCTTTGAACGAAGGTTTAGCATGGCATTTAGGAATGCGCATCACATAAGCCTGTGCGTGGTCGATATGGCACGTTTGACGTTCGTGGTATAGCCGATGACGTTGAAAGAGGAATTAGAATATGTTTTCGCCAGATACGTTAAAGGGGGGGGGGGGGGGGGGGAGTCGCCGTCAAAGCAAGAGTGCGGTTTCTTGGCTCACGTATATGCACGGTTTGCAACAAAGGCATTGATAATTTGCATTTGTATTTCGGTTTTATATTAGCCGGTCGATACGTGCGTTGAACCCACGCCACTTTGAACTTCAAGTAGCGATCTTAGGAGCGACGAAGGCCCGCAGGTACTCGGAGGCCGGAAAATATACAGGGTGTTTCAGCGAACGCATTCAAAAATTTTTAAAGGTTGCCTGCGGCAGATAGCACAATTATAGTTCATGAGCTGGTTTACTCGAAGAGGCGGACATTACTTACAAAAAAATTGAAAGGCAGAATAGACTTCTTAACAAAAATTCGCTAATTAACGTTTTAACTAATTACCTTATGACCATATTGCAATTTACAAATTCTAGCCGTGGAGTTTGCAAGGCGGATCCGCCTGAAACGAATTCTCAGGATGACACCAGTTTCGAGATATTAATTCCCGAACTTTGCGGAGAAATGCATTGGCGCTTCAGTTACTTTCGTAACAAAACGTAGTTTTATGAATTGACGCATAAACGTAACGGGAATGCCAAATGCATTGGCGTTCCAGTTGCTTTCTTAACAAAGAGTCGTTTTATAATTGGCGTTCCAGTTGCTTTCTTAAGAAAACGTCGTTTTATACATTGAAGCACGAAAGTAACTGGAACGCCAAGGCATTTCTCCGCAAAGTTCGGGAAATAATATCTCGAACTGGTGTCATCCAGAGAATTCGTTCCAAGTGAATACGCCTGCGATCTCAATGGCTAGAATTTGTAAATTGCAATATGGGCCATAAGGTAATGAGTTAAAAATAATTAGCGACTTTTTGGTAATTAGTATATGCTGCATTTCAACTCTTTATGCAAGTCATGTCTGCCTCTTCGCATAGACCAGCTCATGAACAAAAATTTTGCTGTCTGCCACAGGTAACCTTTATCAATTTTCGAAAGTGTTCGCTGAGAAACACGGTATCTGGAGATGCGAATGAAACTTCGTGGAAAACTATTATGCCATCACATCGCGAACATTTCTCTATGGACGAATGACGGTTCGTGGACGTTGTTTCACGATCGAGCGGACAGTGTCGTGGACGTAGGCCTTGTTATGGCAGGTGTTGAACAGCACATAGGCGTGGTTTATTGCTTATTTAAGGCACTTATGCAACATGTACTAGTTGTCACTGGCCTCTGCCTGTCGAAAGACAATTTGCCCATCTGCTTCATTCTCTCAAACATCAGCGTTAGCAGTTAAAAGTGGCACAATATCGAAGGGCTCTTATGAGCGAGGAAGCCCCTAGTGCTGGTCAGCGCAGTAAATCATTTAGCCAAGGGTTCGACGAGAATTCGTCTGGTCTCGTTACATGATGACGAAAAAGTTATGGTCGCTCACCAAGTGAAATTTTTCGAACCAATATGGGCTGCAAAACAACTCTTTTTTTCCGGCTTGACTTAGTCGACTTCAACTTCTTCATAATTGTAGTTAGATCATTGCACCCATTGCTCTCTACGCTGTAAAATATATTACAACCTGAAAATTGAATAAGGGTGCAAAGCAGTCCCTAAACACATACCCTTAGACCCAAAAATGGTGTAAGGGTGAAGAATGTTCTAGACAAACTTACACCCCCGTATACGCTTTTAACGCTTTAAATTATCTCACAGTGAGAGTTGAATATGCTTGCTGAACGGGACTAATTTGTACGCTTTACACCTGAGCGCTGTTCCAAAACAGACCGATAGCCTGCTCGTTCAATTGTTCATTGTTCATTTTGCCACAGCCTTCTGGAAGCCGTACATTTGAACCACTTATAATAGGTGACGCACTCGCTTTGATTTCTGTTCACACTAAATAGCACAGGTCAGGCCATCTTGGCATCCCTGATGCAAGTAACGCATAAATCGTTGCGCTTGTGACTCTTACGAAAATTTAGGATAGAATCCAGTACTTTTTCTAAAGACCGTTAATCAGGGCCTTTTGAAACTCAACGAGAAATCTTTGGAATGTCAAAACGCATGCCCCAAATATTTTATGCCGCAGAGCAAACATTCGAATAAAAAAGAAAAAGAAAATTTTCCGCACACCGGAAAATGCAGACATTGTTTCTGCCATCATTTAACGGCGAGATACCCATAATGTAGTTGAAAGAGCCCAGGAGCGAAGCGACAGAAACTTAAAAATTATGGGGTTTTACGTGCCAAAACCACGATCTGATTATGAGGAACGCCGTAGTGGGTGACTCCGGAATAATTTGGACCACCTGGGGTTCTTTAACGTGCACTTAAATCTAACTACACGGGTGTTTTCGCATTTCGCCCCCACCGGAAGGCGGCCGCCATTTGATCCAGCGGCCTCGTGCTTAGCAGCCCAACACCATTGCCACTAAGCAACCACGGCGGGTACCCGCACAAAAACGTCTTGGTACACTCCAATCAAAAATTCTGTTTGGCACTCTAAAGATTTCCCGTTGAGATTCAAAAGCCCGCAATAAACGTTCTTTACTGCTGGATTTCATCCTAAATTTTCATAAGGGTCATAAGCCCAACTATTCATGCGTTACTTCTACAAGGGACGCCAAGTTGTCCTGACCTGTGCTGTTTAGTGCGAACAGAAATCAAAGCAAGTGCGTCGCCTATTATAAATAGCTCGAATGTACGGCTTCCAGAAGGCTGCGCCAAAATGAACAATGAACAATTGAGCGGGTGGCTATCGCTCAGTTTCGGAACAGCGCACAATGTACAAAGGACACGGTAAGAAGCACACAGTTTAAGCTCAGTATAACCACAGTATAACCAGCATAAGAATACATTGCACCTTGCCCTTACCGTTTTATTCGAAATTCACTCGGAAGTGATTACGCAAAATATTAAATCTGGGTATGAAGTACGGTGCATGTGTAACTGTAAAGAAGTGGTTTACTCATATTCTTGTCATCCACTTTCGACAAATTTGGCACTCAATTGATCGAGACCTCTGTGTCGTCCCAGACAGCGGAAAGCAAACTTGAGGCGTGTTTCGAAATCACTCAGATTGCGTGAAAATATCACACGCGGCAGCAACATGGCAATGTATATACTACACGTAGTTCCACCTTCATCTCTGCGTTTAGGCAATTAAATGTACATTTTACCATAGCAAACATGAGGAGACAGTTATTTTTTCACGTACATGAAGGCGCCGCTTTCGGCATCTAACCATGGTATTTATATGCAAAAAAATTTTTTTTTTGCCGTTCATAGCATAACAGTAGGCAATAAAAACCACCTTGAAGAGCAATTACGTATTACGTCCCATAGTTGTATTCGGTTCTCAGGAAGATAAACGTGAAATGGTGGTAGCGTTCCGCATAAGGAAATGTCTGATAACTGCATATCAGTCCCCTCGGTTTCCTTCTTTGATTGCCAAATCGATTTGCTCTAAGGTGCCGCTGGTTGAGTGCATCCGCCCGCAGGTCGGCATTTTTATATTTATTCGCTTTATTTCATAATACATGTGTTAGTTGTCCTTCAGCGCCTGTCCCAAGCACTTCCTTAGGCGTTTTTCATATAGTATCTTCGAGTGCTCGCCTCGGAGCGCTCTAGATCGCTCTCGAGAGCGGCGTTGTCTTCGGCTGGTTGAAAGAGGGTGCGCGCCTTGCGTTGGGCTGGTTTTTTTTCGATCGCTCCCCTCCCGCGTTGAGCGCTCTGAGGCGCTCCGCGCCCTGTCATCGGAGCAGTCGTCGAAATGAGAGCGTTTCCAGCAACGTCATCACAGCACAGCGTTGCCGTTCTTGGCGACGGTCCACCGTAGCCTAGGCAACCTAGCCCACAGCATGCTGGCGGCTCAACGAACGGTCGTCCCACCGGCGCATCCGCCGGTTTAGCTTTGGACAGGCGAAACATCGGACGTTAGCAGTAGTCACGTGGTTTCGCATCTGCCATTTCCTCCTCCGAGAGCGAGTCACACGTTCGGCTTGCGCGCTTATCCTCTACCTGTGAGTTCGGGGAACGCCGGATCTGCACGACTCTGCTTCGGGGGATGGATGCGACCAGTCGAAGATACCAATAGTTTTCGCGCTATTTCAAGGCATGTAGGAAGCTGCCAACAATACCGGCGCCTTCGCGGATGGAGATTGCGAACTGTGGATCAAGGGCGACTTCAGGTGTGTAGTAGCCGCATATTGGCCCGACCGTAATTCCACACGCGTCTAGCGGTGTTATCAGTGCAAGCGAGCGGCCGCAAAACAGTGTCTGCTTCTGTTGCTGGGCTCATTTATCAGCAAGCAGCAAGCACACTCTACGGACAAGAAGGGGGCTCACCGTCTCAGGCAGATAGCGAAGAGGCACTCCAAGTACAAGGCCTTTTTTTTTTTCTTTTTTTTTTTCCGGGAGGCGCGTCAGTTATGACACCCTCTCGCGTCAATTAAACGAGCATAGACTGCTCACAGCTCACAGCGGCGATTCACTGCCGACACAACGAGGTGATACAGTCGCGAGCATAAGTTTGTAAAGCACCGCATCGGCAACAAATTAAAATCTCTTCTTGCGCAGCTCTGCAACGCGGAGTCGCTTCAATACCTGACATTGGTCGAATTCGCACACCTGTAAAAGCTATACTACTTGACTACAGCCCGCATTCTCAAGATGCGAAGAAAAAAGAAAGTTGCAGAAAGCATTGGTCGCCAGACGTTTGCTCGCCAGTGTTACGTACAAACAATGTGAAACGCTTAAAAGTGTAAGCGCGAAGGAGATATATATTTTTTTCTTCCGGTCGGTGCAAGGTAACTGCACCTGCAAGCCTGCAGGACGACTGAGGTTCCATCGTCTGGACTTGCTCTTCATTCCAGCGAGTCGTCTTAATAGCGTTGATTAGGGGACGAAGTTGGCTATGGCCTAAAAACGGTGCTCTTCATTGCTTTTTGTTCTCGCATATCGCCGACGCGTATGGGCAACTTGTCAGAGGGAAGTAAAAATGACTCCCGTAAGGGAATGAGCCGTGCAATAATTGCTTTTTTTTTCAGAATGACGGAAAAGCGGTCACCACATACTTAGGTGAAACTGCAGTAAAAGTGAGAAAGAGAAAATCGAAAGGTTACATAATTGAAATTTTCCCACTTTTCCTGCTTTGTTGTTTTTTCTTAAAAATTATTTTACGCTGTGCCCTTATGCTCTTAAATCTTAAACCATTACACTTGCCGGAAGTTTGTGAACAGTCCTGAAGGCAAGTGAACCGGTTTCCTTACTCCCCCTTAAGCGTACCATCGCGTCACAATTCCACCACGTGCTATCGCTTCCAGGTCTACTACACCCAAGAGGCAAATAAGAAGTGTCACGATGTCGACAGTATAGGGGTTTTCGAGAAAGAGTTGGTGAAATAACGGGAACATACATACTTCAACAACGAAATTTTATCACTCTAATGGCGATATCAGCGGCGACGATATTTTCAGGCTCACGTTTAACGAGACTGCCGCACCTTAAATTGCCAAACAGTGGGCACAAAAACTCCGGATAAACTCGGGCAGCGCGATCGGCACCCTCTCAGATATCAGCATGCGTTCCCGGTGGGTCGTTCGCGTCATTGCAACATGAGGGACGGGACCATAAAGTTTTTCTCTCGCGCAACGTTTTACGGTCTTGCCGTGGCAAGATAACGTTACAGCCACCGATGTCCCTCGTGATACCGTCGCCGGTACACATCTTCCGAGTGCTGGTCATGCAGAACACGCCGACTGGAAGCTCGATCGACCTAGAACACTACGTGTGAAGGAATGCGAAGACTGCGTGGCGACCGCGGCCTTCAGGCTGACCCACTCGGAAAACGTGCCGATACCAAGAACTCGAAGAAGGGTCGGGGAACCAGGAGGACGGAAACGAGGGGCCCGATTTTTACCACTCCCAACCGTATGAAGCCTACAAATAACGAAACTGAGGAAAGAACAGAGTAAATTACTTGTTTCTATTGTTAACTGAAATGTAGAAATCATAAGGATTAAGGGAAATGAAAGTGAACGAATAAACAACTTGCGGCCGGCGGGAGCCGAATCCATATCCTCCGCATTACGCGTGCAAAGTGCTCTTACCCACTGAGCTACGGCGACGCATGTTCTAATGTACACATCTTGGGTATTTGTGTATGTGTACAAGATGCGACTCTGGGACTGTTGGCCAGTGCCACTTAAAGTCATGGCGGCGGATGTGGCCCAAGCTTTTGAGCGCTGGCGTTACGTAGTACGTGACGCCAGCAGGCAGCTGGTGAATAAAATTTCGATTGCTACCTGAAGGCATCATCAGCGCCAGAGCCGAGACTCTGCGGAAAATGATGACGGCGTTACAGAATTATTTCCGCCAATTTCTTACTTGAGATGACGTTTAATTCACAAGTATATGTTGCTCACCAGAACACGGATGTGTGCGCAATATATTTCGCGAATGTCCGCAGATGATCCCGTATATATGCGAGACACGCAGTTGCTCACCGCTCCGATCGGTGCCTTCCAATGCATGACGCTATAAATGCCGACTGGGCATCGTTTATGGTGTGTCGCGTAGAGGGCTGTAACTTGTGTCATATGTCATCTATATATCATGCTGTCGGCCGTTATGCTTAAAAGTTGACTCGCAGTGTATGAAGAATTCAGTTTTCTAGGCCTCGCCAGAAGACCTAGTATTACTCACAATAGGAACAAGCTTCACTTCATTCTTAAAATGTTTTCGCAGAAGCGTGTCGCGTTTTTAGGGCATAAAAGGTGCGCCTGGCTTCGTTGCAATTCTTGAGCTTTTGCTGAACGCAAAGCGGGAACATTGCTATCGCTGGGCAGGCCAAAACTGAGCGGTATACTGACAACCGTGGATTAAATTATTTACCGCTATTACCCAGCATTTCAGACGCGTCCAATTCGTCAAGCGGAAATAATAGCGAAGTATGCACCACTGCCATATCTAACCAAGAACTTGTATACCACAGTTATTTGAGTCTTTCATTCTCCTTCTCCCAGTGCAGGGTACCAAACCAGAATCTTGTCAAGTTAACCTTTCTGCCTTTCCCATCCCGTTTATCTCTCTCTCTACAACCACGGCTTAGTTTTTAAAATACCGCGATCTTTACATTCCAGAACCATCTCCTTAAACAGACGACGTTTTACATATCCCTTGCAGTACTTCTCTGACACTGTCACAAGGATGCACATATGGAAACGTTTGGAGATAGATCAGTGAACCCCTACATTCAGTAAGTTACCACGTCCAGCAGATTCATATTGTTCCGTCGTTCATAACTGTATGCCATTTTAGAACACTTAGAACACACGGCACGACGATCCATTCGTTCAGCACGTTCAACTCTGAAGGTTACTTACTCGACGGAGCGCAATCCAACGCCGAGTGCGGTGCCGTGCTCCGACGAAATCCGATCCTCTTTCTAAGACACCGTTGTCACGGCCATGCTGCCACCGCTATAGGGTCACCGCCAACAACAGGCACTCGACGCCCGTATTCCAAACACCACGGACAGTGTCACTGGGGGATGACGACGCACCACGGTTCACAAGCCACCGATATCCATCTCATGTCCGTCGCAATCCACCGGGGAATCAAAGGAGGCGCCCTTTTATCCGAATGCCGTTGACGTTCTTCGCTTTAATGGCAGCAGTTGACGGAACGAATCAGCCCGTGCACGATAATAGGAGCGCGACCGACGTCACCCGGAACGCCGTACAATCAGCGCACTCCGCGCGAAAGCGTGTAGCAGGAGGAGCAGCCGGCTTCAGCCTGAAAAACGGAGCGCCGGCCAGGAGAACTACGGAGCAGCCGTCGCCGAGAAAAAACGGAGGCAAGGCGATCCCTGCTCTCCCGCACGCATGTGCCGGCAGCGCACGAACCACGACGCCGACTGCACTTTCTCTCTCTCTCTCTCCTGCTCTTCAGCTTCTTCCTCCAGCTTCTCTCCTCCTCCTCCTTCTCTGTGAGGCCCCGTCGCGCTGCGATCGCCTCCCCCCCCCCCCTCTTCCCCCTCCTCCTCCACCAGCAGCCGACAACAGGGGAGAGAAAACGACGCCCGTTGTCCGCAGCCAAGCTACAGCCCCTCTCTCCAGCACCGTTCGGAAAAGCGGAGGAGGGGAAAGTGTATGCATCTTCCCTCACTCACGCTTCCAATCTGCTTCGTCCCCTTCCTCAGCTTCGCAGGCTCGTGAGTGCCCCCCAGCTTCGTATTAGACGCGTAATTTTGTCCCCCCCCCCGGCCCTTTTCTTCTTCGTTTCCTTCGTTTTCTCCCGCTCTCCTTCCTGTTGTTATTTGGGCGCGCCCGCTTCTTCGCGGTCGCACCACTTTCGCCTTCGCCTTCCCCGTCGAAGGAAGTGTCGTCTGCCGCGGTTGCCCTCGTGTCTTGCTCCTGTCTCGCCGGCCGGCCGGGCGGGTTCGGGCTGTGTCTGACGTCCGCTGATGCCACGCGGATTTGGAGACGGCGAAGAAGTGGAAGGAGACGATGTCCAGGAAGATTGCCCCGACCAATGGAGGGGGGCTGGTAGGCGCCCTTGCTTTGCCCAGAGGGAGAGACAATTTTACAGCACTGGCTACTTGTCTCTTCTTCGAGATTCAATTTCTTTCGCGCCGTCTGGAGTCTCGCTGTCGCGTTTTGTTTTCTTTCGCGTGCGTGCGTGCGGGTTTAAATGTCGCCTTGCGAGAGCCGAGGAGAGTTTCCGACGAGGAATTCCGCGTGCATCTGTGGTGTCGCCGCTGAGGTTGGGAGGGAGGCGTGGGTGCGGCTCCGCGGCGGCGGTGTATACTAGAGGCTTTGAAATCTCGGAGTGGCAACAGATGAACTGGTGACGAAACTTTTCTGGTTATTTTTTTTTTCTGGCTACTCGGGTGTGTACGTGGAACGCTTACAGTGAAAGACCGGCTTCTATCTCTATCGCTTTCACGTGTAGAGACAGTTGCGGGCAATTATAAATTTCTTGCTTATGGTGTGACGTATTGATAGTCTAGTTTGTTGAATATTACAAAGGCCGAAGCACGCCAGAAACGGCAGACAGAAAGGTACTAAGCAATAGGACAATCGCTGCTCAATAAACTGCACCCTAAAATATACTAAGTGCACGAAAACAGTTGCCAAACTTAAAATTGAGGTTTCTTTTCTTTTTTAATGCGAAACATTATTTGCCGTCTTCTAGTACTTTGAATCTATCTATCTATATCTAGCCTCATACGTAGGGATGCCGTCGCGGTCGTTTCGTTAACTGGTTGTATATGAGAATATTCATGGGCATGACACACATGCAAGATATAACATAAATTACTAGGCATGACTTGAATAACCTACATACGATGCCGTCGTGGTTGTTTCTTTAACTGGATATTGGCAAACTCCAGAATCCGTTACTTGCCCAAAATAAACAAAGATGGCTACGGTATAGAGAGTCACAGCGGCACTCTCGCTTGGTGTTCTGCTAAAGTTTTTCGATTTTGGCGTCGAATCGAGGTGTTTCATCGAAGTCGAGAGGGTACGCTTGCTGCCTGTCACCTTATATTGATGGAGCTCAATGATTTCAGCAAAGAAACAGCGGAAATAGTTGCTGTAAATATTGCTGTGCGCGCAAACTTCTGGCTATGCTCGGTGAGCTACACCACATTTTCTTTGAAGGAAAAGAGCCTTTCGAACGAGCCAAAGGTGAAAGAACTTTAGTTTTCGTGCGTAGTATCCCTCTCCGAATAGTACACGCACTTGTGCGAGGCGTTACTCGACTGCTGCGGGTAGGATGCTTGACCTTCATAGGCACCTCCGCCCTGCGACTCGCGTCGCTGTATGTCACATAGCTTCCCACAATATATAGGCGGTGACGTCTATTGTCCATTCGGAAGCTGATTACGCATATCATTCACTGATAAAACTCAGCTAAAAACAGTAACAGTCCGTGTCTTTTGGGATCAAAGCAAATCAGAGCTCCCTATTGTGAGTCGCGGTGCAACTTTCTCTCTCTTTTGCTGATTCATAGCATAGTGTCGTACGCGTCCGATGACTGGCGCTTTTTCGTGTTCGCAGCACGCTGTGTTCAAAGTATGGCCCGGGCTTGGCTACGTTTAGCCATGGTTTATTTTGAGCAAAGTCTTTTCTATGAGTGCAAATGCATGACTTCGAAACGAAGTGAACCAGTTGTAACGGATTTTAGCCGTGTACACAGTGTAGGAAAGCAAACTAGGGGTACGATGCGGAGGTCGAATGCCCAAAAGCTGGAACGAGCGCTATTTGCTGTTGCTCCTAAACTCCTTGCGAGCGAATGAACTGACAACTCACCCCGTCAAGTAACAAAACATACTCTTCTCCTTACACCGCAGGACTAAAACATGTTATCAAAGCGATATGTCACCTCGCGGCATAACACGTGTCAGACCTTCCGAGCTAGTTATCGTACACTGCTACCATGCCTGCGCACAAAAGTAAATTAGCGAAAATATTCCTGCTGCTGAAAGCACTGGTAGCAGTAAGGCTCAGGCACAAGTCAAACTAAAAAAACCAAATCAAGGTTAAGCGAGGATCACTATAAATTATTAAAGCGCCTGCCTAAACGAAATTGCCCTCCGTAATTTGAACAGCCCGTAGGATAATTAAAAGATATAAAAAGAAAGAAACGGTCTGCCCACTGGGAAGAAATAATTCGTCCCGAGTGAAGTGTTTGGAACAAATTAGCCAACTTTTTCCCAGTGCGCCAGTTTCTTATTCATGTCGCTCTCCGATGCGCGTCGTCAGCTTCTTTTGTAAAGCGATGAAATGATAGAATGTGATGACACACAGAATAGTACACAGAAAAAAAATTATTATGGGGTTTTACGTGCCAAAACCACGATCTGATTATGAGGCACGCCGTAGTGGGGGACTCCGGAAATTTGGACCACCTGGGGTTCTTTAACGTGCACCTAAATCTAAGTAGACGGGTGTTTTCGCATTTCGCCCCCATCGAAATGCGGCCGCCGTGGCCGGGATTCGATCCCGCGACCTCATGCTGAGCAGCCCAACACCATAGCCACTGAGCAACCACGGCGTGTCGTAGCAAAAGTATTTGGACGTCCGTTTTCTCTGTTTCAGGCTTGTGCGCGAGTTATCACGATGATTTCAGAACTACGAGTCAAGTTTTCAACGCGCGCTGTATAGTAAAACCTGTTTCGCTTCACGGCTGAACATGGACCGGCTGGTTTTAGGCGCGGCCACCAGGTGGCAAGCGCTCAGGTGGAATCACGAATATGTCGGAATATGAAAGTCATATGACACGCATGTCTGCCATAACGTGACTGACATGTCACGACATGAATGGCATTACATGTACGTAATGGCATGTATGTCATGACATGGCATCCATTACATGATGCCGTTGTGGTCGTTACTTTAACTCGATATAAATCACGATATCTATTACATGCATGTATGACGTGATAATGACATGGCATGACATGAATGACATGCATATCATGACATGAATGGCATGACGCCATTGTGGTCATTTCTTTAACCGGATATATGAATGACATGCATAGGACAGGGCAAGGGTTATGCAGTGAAAGATAAGCAGGGTAATAATGCCACCCGCAGTAGTGGGTACAGCGCTAAGAGGCAAGCACGGACAAGAAGAAAGAAGTGCGCGTGCTTCTCCGCGCGCTCGATAACCAGCTCCCGGCGCCGAGCTTTTCAGGAGCCGCTACCCTCAATAAACGTCGCGTTACCCGTTCTCTCACAAGGCACGTAACAAAGTGGTGCAGGTGCGGGGTAAGCAAGAGGACAGGCCGACTGGAGCGCTTGGTGAACATTATCTTTTACGACACTCTCAATAGAGCTCACCGCCGCTTGTGAGCTGCCGAAAGCCTTCTGTATTTCTTCGCGCACGACAGTGCGGATTAGTTCGCGGACGTGGTCATCTTTCCTTCTGGTGGCCGTGAAAATATCGGTGGTGGATGTCGCGTTCACTTGCTGCTCGTAGAAATTCGATCGCTGCTGATGCATCTTCTCCATACTTACAGCCTCCGATAAAAATTCGGCCAGTCTTCGGAGGGCTCCGCACAAGACCAGCGAAGAGCTGCTCCTTCACTCCTCGCATCAGGTGACGCAACTTCTTGTCCTCGGTCATTCCCGAGGACAGGAAGGTGCTCGTCTGAAGAGGCGTGTCATATCTTCGACGAACGCGGTAACACTTTCGTTGGGAAGCTGAACGCGTACCTGGATTGCTCGTTCGGCTCGTTCGCGGCGATCAGCACTGGCGTAGGTGTCTAGTAACTGACGGCGGAACTCACGCCACGACGTCAGTTGCTGCTCACGGTTTTGGAACCATGTGAGCGCGCCGTCTTCCAGGGAAAAGTAGACACTTCGCAGTTTAGTTGTGTCGTCCCATTCGCTGTATTTGGCCATGCGCTCGAAGTCGGCCATTCAGTCTTCGACGTCTTCGAAGACCTTGCCATGAAACGACTTTGGAACCCATGGATTTTGAAGTGTGTACCGGTTCGTCATTGCGGCGCTTTCCATACCGATTGAGATGGTCTGAAGCGCTGCGGGGTCTTCAGGAGGCAGTCCCAGGATCGTTTGGCAGACCCGGTCGACCAGCGTATCGATTGGCACGGGGATAGTGGTTCCACTGCCAGAGGGGGTCTGCGACATGGGTGAGGAATACCCAGCACCTCCACCACCTCCACTCTATCAGCAATTTTGATAATATAGTAAAAGCAGAATAATAATTCCATACTGACATAAACACTACCCAGAGCAGCCACGTAACCTTCATTCGAAGTTGTGATGAACCGGATAGAGAGCATCCTTCTATTACTAGCGATGAAGTTAGAAGGGCCACGACATTTCCCAGGGGAAAGCGTCAGGAGCGGATGCAGTAACACTACATTTATTGAAAAATAGAGGAGATGATATGCTTGAAATTCGTGTGGCCCTTTATACGGAGTGCCTCACGACTTCAAGGCTACCAGAGAGCTGGAAGAATTCCAGCATTATACTAATCCATAAGAAGGGAGACGTTGAAGAATTGAATACTTATAGGCCCATTAGCTTGCTATCAGTATTCTATAAAACATTCAGTAAAATAATTTCAAATAAAATCAGGTCAACACTTGCCGTCAATCAACTAAGCGAAGTGGCTGACTTCAGGAAGCAATATTCTACAATGAATCACGTCCATGTTATCAATCAGATAATTGAGAAATCTGTGGGATACAATCAACCTCTCTATATGGCTTTCATAGATTGTGATAAGGCATTTGATTCAGTACAAGCAGTCATACAGGCATTGCATAGTCAAGGAGTCCAGAGGGCTTACGTGAATATCCTGAGAAATATCTACAAATGCTTCACCAGCTACCCTAATTCTCCGCAATAAAAATTGAAAAATACCTAACAAGGAAGGGGTCAGGCAAGGAGACACAATCTCTGCAATGCTTTCACTGCATGCTTAGAAGTATTCAAGCCATTTATAAGACTCGGAAGGCTTACGAGTGAGGATCAAAGGCGAATATCTCAACAACCTCAGATGTGCAGATGACATTGTCCTGTTCAGCAACAGTGGGTATGAATTGCAATAAATGATTGAGGACCTTAACCGAGAAAATGTAGGAGTAGCGATGAAGATTAATATGCAGAAGACAAAGGCAATGTTCAATAGCCTGGCAAGGGAACAAGAAATAATGAGCGTTAGTCTGCCTTTATAGTCTGTGCAGGAGTACGTTTATGTAGGTCAATCAGTCACAGGAGCCCTGATCATGAGAAGGAAACTTACAGAAGAATAAAAGTGGGTTGGAGCGCATACCACAGGTATTACCAAGTACTGACCGGTGGCTTACCACTGTCTAGGTGATGAGCTTCTGAACCGTAGAGGCATTGACGTCTTTAGTCTCTACGATCATACCTAGGACTCTGATTTTGTCGACGCACGGGATGGCATGTCCCGAATTGGTTCGTACGGTAATTTCCTGATCGTAATCGAAGTCTGAAGAGTATGACCTGCAGCCCTTCTGCGTGGGTGTGCTTACGAGCAGCTCCGACTTGGTAGGCGAGCATCTGCGTCCTGTGGGAATTAGAAATTCTTCTATGTTGTTCACTGCTTCTTGCAAGATGTCCGGCACCATGCCCGGGGTTCCTTTGGAGACCCACATGGTGATGCCATCTGCGTATATGGTGTGCTTGAGCCACAAAGACCAACAACGCTATCGGGCTCATGAGCAGAATTGCCAATAGACACAGGGGCCTCAAGGAACATAATCTCGTCAAACTCATACACGCGTTCGTCACCTGTCACTTCGCATTCGTTGCGGCAATGCTCAATTGGTGAAGATCCGAAAGAGACAGACTCAATCCGCAAATCAGAAAGGTCAGCAAGAAAGCCCTCGGCATTGCGACCAGCACAAGCAACGAGAAGCTGGCGCACCTGGGCATGCACAACACCCTGGAAGAAATTGCCGAAGCCCAGCAGCGCGCCCAGCTTGCTAGGCTTTCGACGACGCCTCCGGGGCGCACGATCCTAGGGAAGCTAGGCTTTGCTCGAGAAGACATAGAAAAAGACTTTGCGATCATCCCACGGGACATCCGCGCCAAGATCATGGTCCGACCTATACCCAGACACGTACACCCCGAAAACAACAGGGGCAGACGACAGGCGAAATAACAATTCCTCCTTAACCAAGCCTTGGCGAACCGCGAACGCTCAGCTTTTGTGGACGCGGCGGCATACGCGGGAAACAAAGCTTTCGCAGTGGCGGTGGTGGACGGCTGCGGATCCACAAGACATGCAGCCACGGTAATCGTAAGGAAGCCTGAACAGGCCGAACGGATAGTGATCGCCGTTGCGCTCACCGACGACAGTCTTTCTCACATCAACAGCGACTCCATAGCCGCTATCAGCGCTTTCCAATAGGGCACGGCCTGCGCACATGCTCTCAGAATTGTCACAAAGAAGGAGATTAAGCACCACGTCATATACTGGTTCCCGGCACACTTAAAACCAAATATTTGCAACGTCCCTAACCATATCCAGGCGCCACACGATTCTGCGCGCGCGCTTACAAGCCGCGCGGTTTCACCCGGCCACTCGGATACCAAGGACACCCCCACTACATACAATGAAATCACTAAACACTACTACCCACAACGTATAGAGTATAGCACGCCACACCGCACGCTCACTCGAGCTACAAACAGAATGCTACAAATGCTACAGACACATACCCCACGCAAAACAGACTACACCACTACATGCCTGTGCTCGATACAAGTCTTATTGCACCAATTGCAAAACATCCCTTAACGTCTTTCATTTACTCTGGCTGTGCTCGCAAGCTCACAAAACCTCCGAACCTGACAAGCGCAAGGTTGAAGAAGCAATCTGGAGCGAAGAACTCGCTCCCCAACTCTGGGCAGTCCAGCAGGTCCACGATGCCGCCAGGAAACTCAACCTCCCGGTTCCGTCGTGGGAGACACCCACTCCATGAGAACCTTAGCCTAAGCTCTCGTGGCCTGCAGGACCTTGAATAAAGTTGATTTCCTTCCTTCCTTTCTTCCTTCCTTACCACTGTCGTTGAAAAGAAGACTTTACGAGCATTGCTTTCTACCGGTGCTAAAATATGGGGCATTAACTTGAAGGTTAGCAACGAAGTCGAGAGCAATTAGGGACCGCGTAATGGAGCGATGGAACGAAAAATGTTAAGCGTAACGTTAAGAGACAGGAAGAGATCGGTACGGATCAGAGAGCAAACGGGAATAGCCGATATTGTAGTTGACATTAAGAGAAAAACATGGAGCTGGGCAGGCGATGTAATGCGTAAGGTAGATAAGCGGTGGACCATGAGTGTTGCACAATTGGTGCCAAGGAAAAAGAAGCGCAGTCGAGGACGGTAGAAAACTAGGTGGGTTGATGAAGTTGGGAAGGAAGGAAGGAAGGAAGGAAGGAAGGAAGGAAGGAAGGAAGGAAGGAAGGAAATAAGAGGCGAAAGCCAGAGAGGTTACCCAGGTTAAGTGCCCGGTTGGCTACTCTGCACAGGGGGATGGGGTAAGGGCAGAACAGATTAGAAAACAAGAGAAGATTAAAAAAACAAAAACAAAAAAACAAAAACAAAAAGAACACATTAGTCCCCACAATTCTATAGCTTTTCACGAAGCCCTGTTTCTTTTAAAAAGCGTACTAGCGCTTCTAAAGCAGTTCCTTCCGACATCGGCTGGGACCAGGGACCAAGAATTCTGGCTTCCGTAAGGGGACGGCTGTCTATCTTGTCGAGCGTGGTTCTGAGGACTTTCCTTTGTGCACTAAAATGACGACAATCACACAGAAGATGGGCTATCGTCTCTTTGCACCCGCGAGTCTCACAATCTGGACTTGTGGCCATTCCGATAAGGTAGGTGTACGCATTGGTGAAAGCTACTCCAAGTCTTAGGCGATAAATGAGAGTTACCTCCCATCGTGTAAGCCATGTGGAAGTCGGAGCTTCAGATTAGGATCCAGGGAACAGAGACGCTGGTTTTTAAAGTCCGTTGAATTCCAGTGGGCTAACGTAAGCTCGCGAGCAAGCGCACGGAGCTTTCGTGCTGTGTCTGTTCTGGACATAGGGATAGCGACACAATCGGTACTGGTATGTGAAGATCGAGCGGCTGCGTCCGCTTGCTCGTTTCCAAAAATACCACAGTGACTTGGCAGCCATTGAAAGACGATGTCATGTCCTTTGTCAACTGCCTGATGGTAAATTTCGCGTGTGTCCGCGACAAGTCGTTCGTGGGGTCCACGGCATAGTGCAGAGTGCAAACTCTGGAGGGCGGCCTTGGAATCGCAGAAGATAGACCATTTCTGGGGCGGTTCCTGGTCGATAAATTTCATTGCTGCACGCATAGCTGTAAGTTCGACAGCCATCGTTGATGTCAAGTGCGATTTCCGGAATTTTATTATTGTAGATTTTGCTGGGACAAATACTGCAGCTGCTGAAATGGAGTGCATGACCGACCCATCTGTGTAAACATGTAAGCGGTCACTGTGAACCACATGTAGTAGCAATAATGCTGCCTGCTTCAATGCTGCTGACGACATTTGTGCCTTCTTCTTTACGCCTGGAATGGTGAGGCATATTCGAGGTGAATGCAGAGACCACTGTGGCAACAAAGGCCATGATGCAGGGGCGTAATTCGATGGTAGCGATGCCCCGTGTATAGTCAGGAGACGGCTAAAACTCGTATGCGGCCTAGTTATTGGCAGGCAAGCAAGATGGTGAAAGGGCGTCCTTGCGACATGTCGAATGTGCACTCTTAGAGCGTCGAATGCAAAGTACGTTGATACAGGGTGGTCACGTGCTATGGCGATTGTGGCCGCTGTGGATGCACACTTAGGGAGGCCAAGGCACGTCCGTATAACTTGGGTTTGCATACTCTGGAGTGTTCGGACATAGTAAATGCTGTGGAAGAATTCTATACTGACCTGTACAGTGCCCAAAACAGCCAAGCTACTTTCATTCGAAATAGTGATGAACCGGATACAGAGGGTCCTTCCATAACTAGCGATGAAGTTAGAAGGGCCTTGAAAGACATGACCAGGGGAAAAGCTGCTGGAGAATATGGAATAACAGTAGATTTAATCAAAGATGGAGGAGATATCATGCTTGAAAAGCTTGCGACCCTTTATACACAATGCCTCACAACTTCAAGTGTACCAGAGAGCTGGAAGAATGCCAACATTATACTAATCCATAAGAAGGGAGACGTTAAAGAATTGAAAAATTATAGACCCATTAGCTTGCTTTCAGTATTGTATAAAATATTCACCAAGATAATTTCCAATAGAATCAGGGCAACACTTGACTTCATCCAACCAAGAGAACAGGCTGGCTTCAGGAAAGATATTCTACGATGGATCCTATCCATGTCATCAATCAGGTAATGGTGAAATCTGCGGAGTACAATCAATCTCTCTATATGGCTTTCATAGATTATGAAAAGGCATTTGATTCAGTAGAGATACCAGCAGTCATAGAGGCATTGCGTAATCAAGGAGTACAGGAGGCATACGTCAATATCTTAGCAAACATCTACAAGGATTCCACAGCTACCTTGATTCTCCACAGGAGAAGTAGAAAGTTACCTATCAAGAACGGGGTCAGGCAAGGAGACACAATCTCTCCAATGCTATTCATTGCATACTTAGAAGAAGTATTCAAGCTCTTAGACTGGGAAGACTTAGGAGTGAGGATCTACGGCGAATATCTCAGCAACCTTCGGTTTGCAGATGACATTGTCCTATTCAGCAACAATGGAAACAAATGATTGGATTGGAATACGAATGGAGGCAAATGATTGAGGACCTTAATCGAGAAAATGTAAGAATTGGGTTAAAGATGAATATGCAGAATACAAAGATAATGTTCAATAGCCTCAATAGCCTGACAAGGGAACAAGAATTCAGGATCGCCAGTCAGCCTCTAGAGTCTGTAAAGGAGTACGTTTATCTAGGTAAATTACTCACAGGGGACCCTGATCACGAGAAAGAAATTTACAGAATAATAAAATTGGGTTGGAGTGCATATGGCAGGCATTGCCAAATGCTGACTGGGAGCTTACCACTGTCGTTGAAAAGAAAAGTGTACAATCATTGCATTCTACCAGTGCTAACATAAGGGGCAGAAACTTGGAGGTTAACAAAGAAGCTCGAGAACAAGTTCAGGACCGCACAAAGAGCGATGGAACGAAATGTATTAGGACTAACGTTAAGAGACAGGAAGAGAGCGGTGTGGATCAGAGAACAAACGGGGATAGCCGATATTTTAGTTGACATTAAGCGCAAGAAATGGAGCTGGGCAGGACATGTAATGCGTAGGATGGATAACCGGTGGACCATTAGGGTTACAGAATGTATACCAAGAAAAGGGAAGCGCAGTCGAGGTCGGCAGAAAACCAGATGGGTTGATGAAGTTAGGAAATTTACAGGCGCAAGTTGGAATACGCTAGCGCAAGACAGGGGTTATTGGAGATCGCAGGGAGAGGCCTTCGTCCTGCAGTGGACATAAAATATAGGCTGATGATGATGATGACTCTGGAGTGTTCGAAGGTTCGTTTTACTGGTGCTTCCCAGCACGGGCAGGCTGTATCTTAGGAAGCCCATAAATAATGCATGGTACAGCTGTAGCATCGATTGCACAGATGCACCCCTAGACTTTCCACCGACAAATTTGAATACATGTGCTATTGCAGTCAGCCTCTTTTTCATATATGAAATATGTGGCGTCCAAGACAAATCACGATCGATGATGACTCCAAGGAAGCGCCGTTTTGTTTCGTAAGCAATTACTTGTCCATTTATGCGTATAACATATGGAGCCATTGTTTTGCGCGTAAATGCGACTAATCGGCACTTTTCGGAGGATAATTCTAGGCCTTTGATACGCAGATAAGACGACGTTTGTATGACCGCCTTCTGCAGTCTCGCTCGTGTCTTCGGACGAGTTACGCCGGCTGCCCAGATGCAGATATCATCTGCATAGATAGATATATGGACCGTCCTTGGCAATGATCCAACAAGGCCTAGCAGTGCTACGTTGAAGAGCGTGGGACTTAACACTCCGCCTTGTGGCACACCTTTGCTGGTGACATGGTGGGATGTCATTCCATCTTCTGTAAGTACGAAAAAAGATCTATCCTCCAAATAGCTGTGAATCCAGCGCCGTGCACGGCCACCAATGCCCACATCGATCAAAGCATCGAGGATTGCTTGGTGCGCTACATTATCATAAGCGCCTTTCACATCAAGAAACATCGCCACCGTTAAACGTTTCATGCTTTTTTGGTGTTGAATAGATGTTACCAAATAAAGCACGTTATCGACCGATGACCGACCGCGCCGGAAGCCCGCCATTGCATTCGGATATACCTCGTTATATTCTAAATACCATTCAAGACGCGTCAACACCATCCATTTTTTCCCTTTCCGTTACACCACCTTTCCACAACACCTTTCCATTAGATTCCCAATGCAACTGGCAAGAGCGATGGGACGTTACGATGCCAAGTCTAATGGAGATTTAGAGCTCTTAAGGGCACAGGGTAGGGCAAAATTTTTTAAAAATTCGATTTTGGGTTTTTCACTTTTTTGGAATGCTCAGGCCTTCCTCAACAATATGCAGTGCCCCACATGTTTTTCCGCGTTTTTATTGAGCCAAAAAGACCCGGTTTTCGAAACCAAGTGACGAGCGGCCACGCCCCCTTTTTTCACCTAGCACAACCTAGCAATCGCTCATGTTTCTTCCAAACGTAAATTTTGTGGAAATCACGAAAGAAGAGTGCATTGGGCACGTACAAAAGAGAATGGGTGCCAGGCTCAGAAAGTTGAAGAAAGAAAGCAAGGGCACAAAGCTATCTGTTGGCAAATGTCTGTCAGGACGGGGGCGGTTGACTGACACTTGCATTGACAAAAGATAAACCTAATATGGCTTAGCCATAAGAAGAAACACTGGAGACTTGGAAAGCATGCGGAAAGCTGTTTGGGCAAAATATTTTCACATGTTGGCTACGGATATCGACCCAAGTTACGGGCTCTGCCCAAAAGATGCCGGCACTTGGTCTGCATACAACAAGGCTCAATTGACACAGGAGCCTTTTGTGCACAAAGAATACTTGCCTACACCCGTCCTTCATGCCATTAAGTGAATATTCCAACAGTAAGCTCACCCACACCTGCTGAAAAAGTGCTTACACGGCAAGACACAAATTGCTAATGAGTCATTTAACAATGTCGTGTGAGAGCGCGCACCGAAAATGTGTTGCTCGGAATGAAGATGCTCAAAAGTGCCACCTTTGATGGTGTTCTCACGTTCAATGAAGGTTGCATGGCAAGAGTTAATGTCCTGAAGGCATTTGGCATATCACCAGTGCGTAACACTGTGATGTGGTTGGGTGAAGTGGACCGTTGTGGACTGTATTTTGCCAAAAGAGAGGCCGAACACATGACAAAACAAGCCAGGGAAACCAGAAAACAAGCAAAGAAGCGAAACGCTGACTCTGGCAGTGACTATGTGGCTGGTGGCTATTAGGCAAATGGTTCAGTGCATCTTGTGTTTGAAAGAAAATGAAGTGAACATGTTTTTTGTCTTTGACCCTCAATATCTCAAAATAGTTTTTTTTTTGTTACGTTTGCCCCATTTTTATAAAAACTTCAAATGACAGCAGGTTTATTTTCAGCCACCGTAAAGTAGACACCTATGCACAGCTACTGAACTAGAATGGTACACATGCACTCAACAGTTAATTTTCTCTGAATTGTTTTCTTTGGAAAAAACAACAAAAACTGCCTGTTTTAGTAAAAAAATTGCGACACTGTTGATCTTCGTCAAATAATCTTAGTTCTAGTTCCACTGCAAGACGACATGATCGCGAATCAAATGAAACAAACCCGAATGCGCTACACGCAGTAGTTGCTGAGAAAATGGGTCTCAAATAAGGCTCAAAATACATGGGAGGTATAGGACCTACCCTGTGCCCTTAGGCAAAGGTATTAGGCGGCTGACTTTCCAGCTGACAAGGAATCCGCGCCAGGATTCGTTGTATCTCTCCAAGAGTACACTGCGGGCTTTGTGGCCAAGGTTTCCAAGTGCCTTGTATGTGACTCCGTCGGGCCCAGGCGATGATGACTTCCTACAAGTCGCCAGCGCAGCTTCGAGCTCCTCCATAGAGAACAAGAGATCCATACGAGAGTCCTCGGATGCCGCAACATCACGTCCTAATGATACAGGTCGTGATGGCAAGCCAGCGATTATTGCGCAGAAATCCTCAGCAACGCCGATCTCACGTCGTCCTTGATGCAGGGCAAGAGACTTAAAAGGGTGGCGCTGTTGCCGAGACGATTGTAGGCCACGCAGAGTTCTCCATATGTGGGACAGAGGCTTTAGAGGATACAAGGACTTTCAAAAGGATTTCCACTTATGAGATTCTAGCGTATCGATGCGGCGCTGGATTTTCTTTTGGATCCGCCTCGCCTACCTCAGATCATGAATACATTTGGTGCGCCTGTATCTTCTTTCCGCGCGTCGGCGAATCGCTAGAAGCCTTCCCAATTCACCTTCATATTCATTATACTTTGGAGAAGGCCTAAAAGTGAACATAGCCTCTTGCAGTGCATTTCTAATCTGATTCTCCAGAAATGATGGGTGGCCTTCTTGACATTCGTCTTCCATAAGTGATCTGAACATTCGTCCGGTCTGTTCTACAGAGGGCAGTAGATAGAGACTTGGCCACTCCCTTGATCTTTAAATAAGTAGGAACGTGATCACTTCCTTGGGTTTCTATATCTGAGAACCACTTTATACTGCTTCGAAGACACTGAGAGAGGAAAGTCAAGTCCAGACAGCTGCTGTAGGTTAGTCCCCGTAAATATGTCGGGCTGCCGTCATTGAGACAACAAAGCTCTTAGGCCGAGGCAAATGCGACTTGTTTTCTTCCCTTGGAGTCCATCTTCACACTCCCCCAGAGCGGGTGGTGTGCGTTAAAATCTCCACTAAGGATCCAAGGGCCAGGTGTCGCGGATAACAAAGCACCCAGTCGTTGCGTGTCAAAACGACTGGTTGGAGAAATATATGCAGCGACGAGAGTAAATGTAAGTTTCTTTGTTTTTACAGTTAAACACACGTGTTGTTCGTCGTCGTGATGCACAACTGAATGTAGCACGTAAGTGAGTTGACACCGAACATAAACGACGACCTTGCTGAGGACATTACACGACGCGGATGAGAAAGCTTGATAGCACGATAGCCGGATTGTAGTTTGAAGGTTTGGTTCGCAGACGACGATGATGGGAAACTTGTTCGCAAAAATGAAAGGTCGAAAATCCGAAATTCTTGATCTGAGGCCTCGAGCATTCCACTGAAAAAGGGATGCTTCCTTGACAGCTTTATCGCGTCCAGTAGCTGCAGTGCGCTGCGAGCATTCGGGGTGTTTAGGTTCTTCAGTAACGTAGGCATCACATTCATGAGTGACTTCAGCATGGTGATCACTTGCAAGTCCTGGCTTTCTGCGCGGACTGCTGCAGGGCCTGCCGTCAGGCCATTCGTAGTTGTTGGACGATTCGTGTCTCGTGGTTCTGCGAGTTGGCATGGCTTCGGTAAAGGTGAGCATGCGTCCTTTGAGTTATCGATGGCGGGCGTTCTTCTCTCATCTGCGTTGGTAATGCACGAGGTCAGCGGTTG
Organism: Dermacentor silvarum; assembly: GCF_013339745.2. Classification (NCBI taxonomy): domain Eukaryota; kingdom Metazoa; phylum Arthropoda; class Arachnida; order Ixodida; family Ixodidae; genus Dermacentor; species Dermacentor silvarum. Next base: position 36,002 of record NW_023606171.1, read on the forward strand.
ACGAACAGCCTTCTCCGGATTGTGCACTTCCTTAGAACTATCAGTGTTTTCTTGACTTGTGGTGCCGGGAACGTCGGCGTCGGCGTCGCACTTTAGTTTGGCAAATCAAATTGCGTGAAAGCTCCTCTTCAAACGGGATAGCCTACCAACGTATGTAAAGGTCGGCCATTTTCGTCATATTGGACGACCTTTCGTGCCCAAGACCCTACAGTGTCGCAATTGTCAGAGAATTGGACACGTCAGTGCTGTGTGTAAGAACCCAGGCATATGCTCACGGTGTTCCGAGTCACATAGCTCCGACACTTGTCACACGACGGACTTCAAGTGCTCCAACTGCAAGGGTGCGCACGATGCGACTTCGATAGATTGCCCGTTTCAGAAAAAGGAACAGAATATCTTGAGGCAGATGGTTAGAGCCCATTCGAAGCATAAAGATAATGAAGTTGGGAAATTTGCAGGCGCAAGTTGGCATGAACTAGTGCAAGACAGGTGTAATTTGAGAGCGCAGGGAGAGGCCTTCGTCCTTGCAGTGGTCATCAAAATACGCTGAGGATGATGACGATGATTAGTGGTGACATGACATGCATGCATGACTTATCATTGAATGGCATGATATGTATGGCATATATGATGTCGTATATGTCATGATATGAATGTCATAAATGACATGACATGCATTTTAGCTACATATGTATCAGGATATGCATGCAATAACACGATGGACATGAATGCCATGACATGCATATCATTGAATGTCATGTATGTCTATTTATTACACGATTACCATGAATGCATGGCATGCGTGCCAACATGGCATGAATGACATGCATTCTGACACTTTGGAATGCATGAGCGACATGACATTAATACCTTGACACGAAAATATGTCGACTCATTGTACCGAGTTGTTTACTAACTGCCCGCTGGCAGTGGGTATATGCTCGCGTTCGTGATGCCGTCCTATAGTCGCTGCATCGCCGTCATTCCAGGTTCGTCATCCGACTCTCTCCTTTGATTCTCGCGTACTACCGGTGCTCGAGCCAGGTGGCCCGCGTAAAAAGATCCGGACGTGTCGCTGGATGGTGGTTGCCTCCGTTTGAACTGCGATTCAAAAGCAAATTTCCCACGAGCGTTGATGTCGTAACGCCGGAAAGGAACGCACCACCTCCTCGTTCCTTCCAACACTCGCACCGGACTTTCACGGCTATTCTTGTCATTGCCACCTAATCTAGCATAATGACGAAGAATAGCGCGATAAACAAGGGATGATGCGAAAGAAACACTACGCGAGCGCAGACTAGCACTGTAGCTTGTTGCCAGCATTGATTAATTCTTAATCAAGCATCGAGGTCTGCTCTTTCCTGCTGCACGTGTTCGCCATGGTTTGCGGAACACTAAGCAATGCTGCATAGCCAGCTACTTTAAAAATGCTTCGCATAACATCGATTCCAACAGTGCGTGTGATCTGCGCAATTTTTTAGCTTTAACGGGGTTTAAAGGGACACTAAAGACGAATATTAAGTTGAGCTTGATTAAAAGACTAGACTTCTGTAATAACGAATTCTTCATTCATAAAAAAAGACACAGTTTTTCTAAGCGAGAAAATGACAAAAATAGAAAATCGAAGTGGCGCCATCTGTTGTCGTCTGTGGTACTTCTCATGTGTGGCGTGAGCACTTCTGATTCACAGAAAGCGGGCGCGACTCGCCATTGCGAGCGTCATCGCGTTTCTCTGTTTACAACGGCCGAGCCGGCAACGTGGGGCGATTGACCAACCTACCGACTCCGGCAGCGGAGTCTCAAGTTGCCGGAACTGGGAACCGGAACCCAAGCAGAGCCACAGAGTGACTCACGCAAGCTGAACACCTGCACCAGCCATGCAGGTGCTTTCCACTATTCGTATATAGGGCTAAATAAAGAGTCTACAAATGACATAACAACGGCATGGAGGGCGGTCACATGGATATGGCATCAAGTCCTCCGCTTTGGGGCGGGTGGTTTAAACTGAGAAGGAGCAGCGGGACCTTCGACAGGAATTTCCTGTAGGCAAGACATTCATATATTCGCATACAGAAAATGATAATAGACTTCTAGACGAATCAGGCCCGGGACACTCTCGAGTTCACCAAATGGCCACAGAGGGCGAAAAATCAACCGCGACGCGTTCCAGCATAAGCGCGCAAGTTGAGCTACTGTAATTTGGTCGCATACTTTAATTGTATTCTTCTGCTAGGGGGGCTCAACGCTGCTCAATATTTGATCTATAAATGTACATATAATAATCAAACATAGTTATGGTGTCATTTTTTACCAAATAAGCAGTCTATTGTTCTTTATTGGACTTCTGGTATTTAAGTCCGTCCTTTGTTGCTTGAATAAAGGTTTTGAGACCTCACTGACATGTGATCAGCAGCAGCCCACTGGTATCGATTGCAGTGCGTGCCGTTTATCGATTCAAATTGTACGGCGGTTGTATTTGCGAACCGGGTCCATGGTCGTTTCCTTTGAGCAGCATCACGCAGGTTCGCTTTAATTAGATGACAATAATACCTCAGCCAGTTCATGCGTCCAACATTCGATAGCTGCCACCAAGCGAACGTGTTAAAAGACGGTGAACTTTATCACCTGCGGCCTTTCACTGGCGGCTGCATGCACGGCTTCCGCGTAGTGATCTACCACGTCTGGCCGCGTAATGACGTGTTGCTCGAAAAAAATGCGCTGGCCAGCACTACATTTCATCTCTGTAACCGAGGACAGTCTGCTTGAAGACTACCCACAAAAGCGGATTAACCTTGTAGCCCCTGGGCTTGTGCGCCGGTGACTAAAAAAGCAGTGCTTCGCATTTTCAACTTTGAATTTCTTTGCGCGCGAGGCGGATAAAGCAGATTCCTTTCGTCGTTTCTTAAAAGTATAAAATAGTAATAATTATAAAGTTATTGCCCTTCCAAATCAATTCAAACGTCGCCATTGCTATTTTGCCAAGTTCCTAAAATTGCTAACATGAGTACAGCATAAGTAATAAAGTTCTGGCTGTTTCTGCATAAATGTTACACCGCGATAGAGAGAGAGAAACAACTTTATTTAAGTGAAAAAAAATTTCACAAAAAAAATTTCACTACACCGCGATAAATTCACTGCACATTAGTGACAAGTGTACTTGCGGTGATACAGTTAGATTAACTGCATTTGATTCATTTATAAAATGACTGTTTATTACTAGTATCTGGCAGAAACAATTGTCATTTATTCGAGGCTTGAATAAGCACAGCCCACACAAGGACAGCACTAAAAGAAATGCACACTCAAAACAGTGTTGTGTGTGTGTGTTTTTTTTTCTGTCATGGAGCGTTTTGTACACTGTTCTTTGTCTTACATGAATCACAAACTCACCTACACTTCCACTATAGTAATTGAGGCTCTTTTTTCTTTCGACTCCAGCCTCCAAGACGCTGCTCATATTTGGACTCATCCCATTGGACTCTATTGTCTCTGGACGTAAAAGTCAACCGTGAACGTGTCACCACTGGAAGTACCAATCAAGGGCCAGAATCCTCACAGGTTATGTTTCTGAACACTTCAACTAGAACCGTGATTTATTCATTTATGGGACTAACTTTTGTTTCACTATTTTTTGCTTGCATGGGTGTCATGGCTTTGTCATTTCTCTTTTCAGGAAGACGGACAAAAGAGAGATTATTGGTCTGCAAGCTGCCCACGCTAAGCCACAAGAAGCTAAACTGTCACCATAATGACAACAGGTCCTCTTGCACTACGTGCCTCACCATGAAATGTTTGGACGTTTGCCAGATAGAGAGGTGTGAGCCCTATTAGGAAAGCAGCTGTCTAGTTCTGTATCATACCGAGCGGGAATGAGAAATTAGACATACAAGCTTAGTTGCTTTTAAGGGCGCTTTATGACAATCGGAGAAGTAACATGTTGAGTCCCAACTTGTTTCTTTTCCATTCATTATAGCTATGACGACCAGAACAGAAACAATGT
>NW_023606172.1:0-80001 GCF_013339745.2 Dermacentor silvarum
GAAGGAGGACACCGAGCACCCGCCTACCCCCCCCCCCCCTGGCCCCTCCTCCCCTGATCAATTGCGAGGCCCTGTTCCCCAAAAATAATGCCTGCCTATGCCACTGGTGCATACCCAAGCACGGGATGGCCATAAGCGCGTCCTGTAACCTCTTTCTTTGTCCGCGTATTCTAGCGCAAGAACCATTTATAGCACACTGAAATTTGTTATCTTTTCCTTTCCGTCATTCATAGCAGTAGGCCTGACCAAGTATAGGTCAAAATTATCAGCCGGTAAGAGACGTACGTGCACTAGCTAGCTCTAAGATGAGGCAAATTGCCCTTTCGTAAGAAACAAGCTTCCTAGCTCATCTCCAATGACGTAGGCTGAAAAAAAAAAACATCTCACTGACGTACGCTTAATTAAGGTGGTTTTCCATTTTGCCAACAAGACGTTCGCAATATTGTCGCAAACTTATGGTCTCGTCATCATCAATGTGTCTCTGAAAAATATAAGCAGCTCGAAAAAACGGGAGACCGTGTCGACAGACTCGACGTCGTCGGCGCAGCTGCCTCTCTTTTGAGACTGTATGCAAGCGTTGAAAATTCGGTGAACTTTACCGCGCAGCGACCGCCACCGCTTTTGCACAAACTCCAGGGCCTCTGCACAGACAAATGCAAGACTGTTTAGTAGATAATTATTCACGCGGAAGGCTGACAACAAGCTGCGAAATCGACGCGCTTGCCTGGGCCGTTGATATTTTGCAGGACGGCGGCCGTCACTTCCCCCCACAGTGCCGCTTTCACATCGGGGTCCTTATGCTGCTTATGTGAAGCCATCCACAATGGCGTTCGACGTTACACTTCGGCGATTAATATTTCATTATTAATGCAGTCGCTACGGCTCGACTTCAGCGGCTACCATGATCAACTACCAAAACAAGCGCGGAACGCCAATCACAACACACACAGCTTGCTTGCACATCGCGCGAAGAGCCGTTCCGGAAGTCATGTTACTTCGCCGTGGTCACGTGAGACGCGTCGCGCGGATGACGCGAGTGGCGGCTTCCGGCGCGGGCGTAAAGCGCTAACCACACGTACGCGCCGGCGTCGGTTGGCGTCTGATTGTGGAAAAGGTGACTATTATTTCTGTACAAAAGGTTTCTGGAACCGAACGAGCTTGTACAACAGCTCGCACTGCTGGACACCACAAACTTATGACGAGTTCGCATATATATACATTCACCTCTGTTACCAGTTCACGTGGCCAGGTTAACGACTCCGTATCTCTCCAGAATTACGTAGTGAAACAACAAACGCTGCCTAAATATCTTCACTGCAACAAATATGCACCTTCAGACACACCATTCATTTAATAAAGTGAGTAGCCTTTCTAGAAGAGTACGCTTATTGTCTTTGATTGGCAATAATCGTCGATAGTCACTGTACAATCTTTTTCTTGTCGTTTCCGTTCCGGTTTTTCCGAAAATAAAGTTTCTTTTTGTTTTCGTTTGAGTGAAGATTCGTTACCCTGGTAGTAACGTTAAACTTTCTAGATAAAGCGGAGTAGTTATGTATTTTGCTTCACTCCGTTGTTGCTTTCTTTTTTTTCCCCAGAATACCAGTACTCACCATTCAAGCGAAATACTGCGGAAATATGAGCAAGCTTTCGACGAATCCGAGCTACAATGCCGGCCTCTACGCAAGTAATAACGCGTGGCAGCGACACATGAATCTTCTGGTTCTGGAATTGCTCGAGAGGACCTTTGCTCCAAGTAACACGGAATGCGAACAATTTCTCGACCTCGGCTGCGGCACGGGTGATTTCACTCGCAACGAACTTCTTGTACGCTGCCCGCCGTGCCGCAGAATTGTCGCAGTAGATGCATCCGAAGAGATGCTGGCCTACGCTCGGGAAAACTCTGCTCACAGCAAGATCGTGTTCGCACACCTTAACATCAACGATGATGTGGCTGATTTCGCCGCTAAGTACGGAACTTTCAGTCGCATCTACTCGTTCTTTTGCCTCAACTGGGTCAAAGACCAGGCGAAAGCGATGAAGAATTTGGCGAGCCTTCTCTCACCTTCGGGTGAATGTCTTCTAATATTCCCTGCCTGGTCGTCTACGAGGATGCTTTGGAGGAAATTGGGACGTCTTGAGCGCTGGAGGAAGTATGCAAAGGTAATACTCGCAATGCTTGTTTATTGCGTTTATAGATAATGCGGTGTCTTCGTGTGTAGTCCGGCACCTGCCCTTGAATTTACACTATCACGCAGGGCTGATGTGCCTGATTCAAATATTTTCGCTAATTTCTTGTCAGCAGCTTCAAAAAAGCCTTGGAAACGGAAACTCTAGAGAAACATCTGTCATGCACTAATGTTTCCGGCCGGTGTATCAGAATTTCCAATTTGGCGTAGCTTAAGGGAGCCGAAGACTCTGTGCTAAGCACATCAGCACGTAGCTTTCCCTGCTGCGCTAAGCCCAGCAGATCATCATCCGCCGCCTAGGTTTGTGAGTGGTGGCGCTGGCTAACACTCCCAGGGTTAGTTCTAGTTGTAAGACATAAATACCCCAGAAAGTGGATGGGAAAACGGCTCCATGGTAGCTCAATGGTAAGGGCATCGCACGCGTAATGCGAAGACGTGGGATCGTTCCCCACCTGCGGACAGTTGTTTCTTCATCCATTTTCATTTCCATTAATTTATCATTTCTTTAATTCAATTTGTAAGTACAAGTAATTTCCCCTATGTTATCCTTGGTGTTATTGTTTGTGGGCTTCCTATGATATGATTATATATATACTGTAAGCACTATTAACGCACTTCGGCGTTTTCATTTGTACATAGCCATCATCATCTTCCCTGTTCTTCTACTTCTTCGCGCATGAGCTAGGGCGTTTTCTTTTTGGACGAAAAAGCCCTTGCCAGCTTGGTCGGTCTCGGTCCTATAAAGTGGTGGAGGCACGTCAAGACCCCGACGTCCTCTCGCCTTCCCGTCCTCCCTGGACCTACGTTCCGGTCGCCGCCTGCGCCCGGCTACCCCTACAACGATGGACACTACCAACCTCAGCTCTTCCGTCGCCTCTAACCCTACCACACAGACGACTCCGCCTGCTGTGCCCTCTTGGACTGTGACGAGCCCTCAACGCGATCCCCCTGTCTTTGCGGGACTCCGTTGTGATGACGTCGACGATTGGATCGACAACTGCGACCGCGTGAGCTCTTGCAATTAGTGGAACGGCACTGTAAAACAAAGGAGTCTTCGCAGTAGAAGGGCGGGAAGGGGAAGTTTATTGCTCGAAGAACCGTAATAACGCATCCATACTGGCCGTTCGAGTCAGTCCAGAAGCGCCAGATCACGAGCGAGCCGCTCGCGCCGAGCGCGCTAGTAGCCGTCGTCGTCCTCTTCCTCTAATATTTAATACACTCCGGGGCCTGAGGTGGCGAGTTCTAAAGGGTACGATTTCTGCACAGGTCGGATCATCTGTGAGCCACTGGGTATTTTAACTTTACACGCACGGACGTTGCCATCTTTACTTCGGATGCAGTCACTTACTACCCCAGTCTTCCAGAACATTCTGGGAGCCTTGTCTTCGTGAATAATCACAACATCACCTTTACTGATGCTATAAGCTTTTGATCCTTTCCTCAAGTGAACGCTTCGAAGTGTCAGTAGATATTCACGAAGCCATCGCTTCCACAGTTGTTTCATTATTAGCTGCCTGTGGACCCACAAACTGAGCAGCTCAGTCTTTCTTTCTCCCTGTTCATCAGACGTTTTAGGATTAGACAAGAGACGGCTGCCTAACAAAAAATGAGACGGGGTTAGAATGTCTGGCTCTTTAGGAGAAGAGTAAATGAAAGTTATGGGTCTGGAATTCACAACGGCTTCTGTTTCAGTCAGCAAAGTGCTCAGTTGTTGTAGGTCAACAGACGCCCTTCCCAATGACTTGCGAAGGCACATCTTCACAATCCTAACTAACCGCTCCCAAAACCCACCCCACCAAGGAGCTCTCTCTGCAACAAATTTACAAGTTATGCCAGTGGGTAGAGCAATACTGGCTGACTTCCTCTTTCCTCAACAACTGGTGCATGCTAGCTAGCTCACGTGCAGCTTTCTTGAATGTAGTAGCGTTGTCTGAGTAAACTATTCGCGGTGTTCCACGTCTTGCACAAAATCTTTTGAAAGCCATGAGAAAAGCGTTAGTAGTAAGTCCAACCACATGCTCAAGGTGAATTGCTCTAACTGCTGCACACGTGAATAGCACTATGTACACTTTAACGCCATTGCAATCTTTCAAAAAAACTGGCCCTGCAAAGTCAACTCCCGTAACCTCAAAGGGGCGCGAATTGCACACACGATCACTGGGAAGAGGGGCTGCCAGTGCACTCGCAGCCTTGAGTCGGAAACGAGCACAAATCACACATTTTCGTAGCACTCTCTTCACTGCTTGTCGCACTCTGGGCACCCAGAACCGGGCGCGAAGTTCATTTAATGTGTCACCGACACCGCCGTGGAGCACAGTTTTGTGAGCTTGCAAAATGACGAGTCGCGTGACCGGGTGGTTGGACGGTAGCAGCACAGGCGTCTTTTCGTTGTATGTGACATCGGCGTTCTGAAGGCGAGCTCTAATCCTCATGACGCCCTTTTCGTCAATAAAGGGATGCAGGTCTCTTATGGACGACGTCTTGTCGAGGTCTTGTCCCACTTCAAGTTGGGCTCTCTCTTTGGCATAGGTATCTGTCTGCATTTGCTTGAACCAGATGTTCTCAGCTTCTTGAACTTCAGTAGCTGTAAGTGATCCTTCTGTATGCGACGTTGGCGATCTACAGTTGTCCACGAAGCGTTTGACCCATGCTGTCACTCTTGCCATTCGTAACCAAGAACTAAATCGTTCGGCACTGAAAAGTGGTTCTCTTATCACGCTCACCAGTACAGGAACGTTTGTTTGTAACTCGGAAGAAACTTGTTCGTCTTCCGGTCCAGAATCTGGAGCGTCAGATGTCGTTGGCCAACTATTTGCCGCACGTTGAAGCCAGTTAGGCCCTTTCAACCACAGCTGGCTATTTCGAAGGTTTCTGAGCGAAAGCCCACGCGTCAGCAGATCAGCTGGGTTTTGTGTTCCCGGACAGTGATGCCACTGGTCTGGATCTGTTACTTGACGTATCTCGTTAACTCTGTTATAAACAAATTGCTTCCACTTGGTTGCCGTGCTTTGTATCCAACAAAGCGCTACACTTGAGTCCGTCCACAGGTGCTCTTCTATTTTCCATTGCCTCGACTCTAGAGCCTCCCGCAAGAACTTTAGGACTCTAGAAGCCAGAACCGCTGCTATCAATTCCAAACGTGGTAACGTGATCCGTTTGATTGGAGCTACTCTACACTTCGAAAATAGAAGCTGAACATCAACGTTACCGCATTGATCTTCCATTCTGAGATAAGCTACGGCACCGTAAGCAACAGAACTGGCATCAGCAAATACGTGAAGCTGGGAGCTTGAAGGCTTGTGCAAGAATAACTTCAGCTCACACCTGGGAAGTGAAAACACCGGATAGCATTTTAGCTCATCGGACCAAGTTTCCCATTCGTGTCTAAGTTGCTCAGGCATAACGTCTTCCCACGCAGTGCCATGCTCCCACAATCTCTGAAAGAGGACTTTCATCCTAACGACGAACGGTGATAGCCACCCTAATGGATCGAAAATCGGTGCGGTCGTCTGAAGAACACATCTCTTGGTGTCGTTCTTCTTTTCGAGAATCTGCAACAGAGATTCCATGTTTAGAATAAGCTTGTCAGCAGCTGTGTCCCATAGCAAACCAAGAACTTTCGTAGGAGCCATTGCTGAGACAGAGTCCAATCTATCAGTGATGTACTTTCTTAACTCAACATCATTGGTGGACCATTTTTGCAGCTTCATGCCCGCTTTGCTGAGGATGAGATTTGCTTCGTTATAAAGACGGAAAGCTTCTTTTGAAGAAGGAACTCCTGTGACAAGATCGTCAACGTAGAAATTCTCGGCAAGTTGCATGGCAGATGATCTCAGCGCAGGATCGATATGCTTGAAATGATACTGGAGCGTCGCTGTTAAGAGGAATGGACTTGCTGTAGTTCCAAATGGCACTCGTGTCATCCTATACTCCACTATTTTCGGCACATGTTCACTTGACATTGGCGTGCTGTCAAACCATAAAAAACGCAAGGCGTCGCGATCAGGCTCTTGAATGCCTATTTGAAGAAACGCCTTTTGTACATCTGCAGTGATTCCAATCTTGTGTAGCCTGAAATTCACAAGCATTTTAACCATGTTGTTGTTGATCTTGGGTCCTTTTTCTAATAATTCGTTCAGAGACGCTGCTCCATGCGCGTGTGACGAGGCATCGAAGACCACCCTCAGCCGTGTCGTCGAGGATGATTCCCTGATAACAGCATGGTGCGGCATGTAGTAACATCTCTCTGCCGAGTCTTTTCCGTTGACTCTTTCAGCGTGACCATCCAGTTCATACTGCCTGACTGCCTTGTCGTACTGCTGAAGAAGCTCCTCGTTACTACCAAATCGCCGCAATAAACCGTGTAGGCGTCGAACCGCAACACTTCGGTTGTCTGCTAGGTATGTGTTGACGGATTTCCACGGTAGCGCTACTTCGTCCCTCCCGTTCTTGAATGCTATGTTCTCCGTGAATTGCCGGACCACTTCATTTCCATGCTCGTCGTGGGTAGAAGGGTCAGAAATGCCTATGCTGTCTAGCTCCCAGCAGTGCTGTAAGGTTTCAGACACGTCAGTCTCTGTGCAACTCGTGCGAAGGACACAAACGTGCGCGCGGACTTCTTTGAAAATGCGACCGTCGCATGGTACAGGCCCTTGAAATGTCCAGCCAAGCTTGGTGTTGATCGCAGCAAGTCCTGTCACTTCGTCGTGCGACCAAACATCGTTTAGCACGAGCTTCCACATTTGATCGGCTCCAATGAGCAAGCTTATGCCGACTTCTGTTTTTAGGCCAGGAAGCGATACAAAGTCAGCAATAAACTTCTTTTCATTAGCCAGCTTCTGCACAAATGAGTGTGACTGTGGAGGTTCAAGCAAGTGATCACAGATAAAGGGAACCTCCAAAGCCTCGATTTCGTGTTTGGAGCTGTCAAATTGGCTCATCAAAGTCACCTTAACCAAGTTGAGCTGCTCTTGTGGCGCACCGCTCGAACCACCGAACGCTTTCACTTCAACATCTACCTTCTTCAGTGTTGGCAGGCTTAGTTTTCTGGATATATCTTCTCTGATAAACGTTCTCTGGCTTCCGTTGTCCAGGACCCCTCTTATATAGCAAGAATTGCAGTCGCTTAGAGCCCATACTTGGAACGTCTGCAGTAATACGTCATTTTCAAATAAATTGCTTGTAGGTGCTCGTGCGGCAGCATGCAAGCTCGGGGTTTGTCGTTCACTCGGTTTCTTCTTGCTAGCGTAGTTGGGGTCACAAACAGCTGTTGCGTGCTTGCCTGTACAGGTAGCGCAACGGATATTGCGTCGGCAATCTTTCGAGCGGTGGCCTGATATCGTGCACTTGAAACATCTGCCCGACTTGGCCAAAAGGCTCTTCTCCTGCAGGCTTATTGTAGAAGTGCACGTTTCCGTAACGTGGGTGGGTGAAAGGCAGAAAAAACAATTACCTTTCGTCTTGCTGGATTCGTTGTGTAACACGGAGGCGGTAGGCGTGGCACAGGTCTTCCTGTCACGCCTTCCATCGTGCGTGTCGCGAACGCAGGAATCCTGGTGAACACTTTTTTCACGAGCTTCGACCTCCAGTCGGAGAAAATCCAATAGCTGGCGCAGCTCCGTCTCTGACGACTGGATCTCATCGGGATTTTGTAGTAAGCTCTGTCGCTTGTAGTGTTCCACCACGATGTCATTGGGGATCGCTTTCGTTAGAATCTCGACGAGCATCGCAGCGTATGAAAGCTCCGATCGTCCAAGAGCCTTGAGACCTCTCATGTTAATGTGTACGGTATCCAGGAGATTCCTCATAGCGGTCACGTCAGTAGAAAACCTCACTGGTCTCAGCATTCGAAGATTCTCCAAGTACTTCTCCTCGATGATCCTCACGTTGCCGAAGCGGTTGGTTAGAATTTCGATGGCATCTGCATATGATGCGTCCGTCACTGGAATTCCCTCGATCGCTTTGGCCGCTGGTCCAGCCAAAAGGGTTTTCAAGTAGTGAAAGCGGTCGATGTTCGTTAAACAGGTATTTTCGTGGACGGCATGCTTGAACATGTCCCAGAAGGGCTGCCACTGTTGCACTGTTCCATTGAAGTGAACCAAGTCGAGCTTCGGAAGTCGAGAAGCACCGACAACTGTTGTTGAGGTATCACCGAGGGCACGATGTCCCGAGATCGTACCTGAAGCTGAGGCGTCGTTAGGTGTCGGTAGGCCTCGATCCGCGGTTGTTTGAGACTGAAGTTGTTCGATGAGGTGACAGAGAAGGGACAAGGTTGCTGCCGCGTTGTCTTCATAATCCGCGACCGAGATGTAGTCTTCGGATGCTTGCTCGTCCGTGAGGTAACCCTCCAACTGTTCGTTGAGCACCCGTAGTCCGTCGTTGCAGTTCTTCAGTCTGTCATGCAGCACTCGAAGCGCCGGAGCGCTAAAATGACTCGATTCCATAAGTTGGCTTGCCTCGTTTCGGAGACGCGTGTGCAAAGCTCGTTGGGTTGCTCGCTTGCCCTTGATCCGCTCCATCTTCGTTGCCAGCGAAGTCCTTTCGTTGTCGGGTTGCTTGGATCACAGAGTCCCGGGTTTCTCGGCACCAAAAAATGTAAAACAAAGGAGTCTTCGCAGTAGAAGGGCGGGAAGGGGAAGTTTATTGCTCGAAGAACCGTAATAACACATCCATACTGGCCGTTCGAGTCAGTCCAGAAGCGCCAGATCACGAGCGAGCCGCTCGCGCCGAGCGCGCTAGTAGCCGTCGTCGTCCTCTTCCTCTAATATTTAACAGGCACCCAGAAATTGAGGCACGTCGCATTCTACTTGACCGGTGTTGCAAAGACGTGGTATTTCAACCTCGAATCTGACATCGCGGATTGGTCAGCGTTTACCACCAAGCTGCGGCAAATCTTCGCTTCCTCGTCTGGACGTGCAGAAGTCGCCAAACAAAAGCTGGGCACGCCCCTCCAACTTCCGCAAGAGTCTTACACCTCATACATAGAGAATGTCTTCACTCTGTGCCGCCGTGCGAACCCTAGCATGACGGAAGCCGAACGCGTTCGACACATATTAGAAGGCATTGGGCCTGTCGCGTTCAACGCTTTAATCGTGCGAAATCCGGCTTCTGTCCAAGACATCACTTCCACGTGTCAGCGCCTAGACAAGCTGCAGTCTCTTCGTCTTCAACATGACAGCAGCGATCCTCAGGTACGCCATTATTCAGATCTACGTGCTCTCATCTGCACCATCATCCGCGAACAGCTTCAAATACAATACCTGAGGCGTTCACCTACTGCCTTTGCCCCAACCCCCACCTTCTGTTTGCGCGAGGTCGTAAAGCAAGAGTTGACAGCGATGACTACACCCACGACGCATCTGGCTCCGGTAGCACGCCCCAGACCCACCTACGCGGATGTTTCTTCGCTACCCACCCTTACCGTGACCTCCGTGCCTACTGACGTTACCTATGACCATTTGGCTTCGATGGGAACCAGAGCACTTGCTGCGCCATCCTACCCTCCGTGGCGTCCACCTCGTCCGGTATGTTTTTACTGTGGTATACGCGGCCATATATCTCGCTTCTGCCTCCGTCGCCCGCAAGATGAAAGACGAGACTATGCTGAGCACGAGCGAGACCGCACTCGCCGAGCAGACGCCTGCTATCCCGGATATTACTCGTTCCCTCAGCAGCGTTCTCCGTCTCCTCCAGCTGCTCCCAATCTGCCTCATAGTTCCCGTTCGGCCAGACGTCGTTCTCCTTCGCCTTACCAGCGCTCTACATCACCGCTTCGCCCCACTTCCCATCTTGCCAACCAGCATACAGAAAACAAACTGTTGTAGTTTTCGGAGGGGAAACTGCTTCTATCAGTCTTCAAAAATTCCTACTGTTCGCCCGGCCAACATGCTTTATGTAACTGTTGAAGGTGTTCCCGCGTCAGCTCTCATCGATACCGGTGCCGCCGTTTCTGTTCTTCGTAGTGATCTGTGTTCACGGCTCCGGCAAGTAGAAGCGCCTTATCTTGGACGTATTTTGCGCGGTGCTAATAATGCATTCATTCACCCTGACGGATAGTGTACTGCTCGTGTTCACATCGACGGCATTCACCACCACATTGAGTTTATCGTCCTTCCAACGTGTATCCATGAACTTATACTTGGTTGGGACTTCCTACATTCTGCTTCAGCCGTCATTTCATGTAGAGTGGAAGTTGTTCATATCACGGATACAGCGCTTGCACCTGTTACGGCCTCTTCACCTTCATGCGTGAACTTCGCCATCGCTGTAGACTACGTCCTGCGTCCTGGTCACGAAGACGTTGTAGCCTTAACATCCAGTCAGATCGCCGACGAAGAGGCTCTAGTCGCCCTTTCTTCCCGCTGTACGTCTAGCGGAATTCTCATTGCCGCCTGTCTCGTCCGGGTTTCACGTGGCCGCGCCCTTCTGTCTGCTTGCAACACGACCCCAGATCCTGTGATGCTGCCCAAAGTGATGACTGTGGAAACCCTCGCCGACACTCCACCTATCTCTATAGTCACGCTTTGCCTTTCTTCATCGCCAGCACCAATCTCAGGTTTGGATGATTCTTTCACTCCCCCAGCCGTCCTTGGTTCTGACCTAACAGCCGCGCAGTCTTAATGGGGGTCTTGGCGAAGCACAAAGCCTGTATCGATAGCTGTTCCCCTGTGCTGAGCAAAACTTCTGTGGCTACACACCGCACCGAAATCGATGGTTCCGCTATAATACGACGACGCCCCTATCGTGTATCGCCATCCTAAAGGATGGTCATTGAACAACAGGTTGCTGATATGCTTGCGCGGAAAATAATACGACCTTCATCTAGCTCGTGGGCTTCTCCTGTGGTTCTGGTAAAGAAAAAAGATGGCCCCGTTCGCTTTTGCGTCGATTATCGAGCGCTCAATAAGATCACATGGAAAGACGTATATCCAATACTTCGAATTGGCGACGCTTTGGACACACTACTTTCTCTAGCCGTGATCTTTGAACAGGATATTGGCAAATTCCGATGAACGAGACTGACAAAGAAAAGACCGGATTCGCTACACCAGGTGGACTTTATGAATTTAACGTGATGCCTTTTGGCTGTTGTAATGCTCCCGCCACATTTGAGCGCATGATAGATAACGTACTTTGTGGACTAAAATGGAAGACCGGCCTCTGTTATCTGGACGATATTGTCATCTTTTCGTGTAACTTCAGCCAACATCTTCATCGATTAGACGACGTTCTCAAGTGCCTTGCAAATGCTGGTCTCCAGATCAATACAAAAAATGCAAATTTGCAAGCAAGACAGTCAAAGTATTGGACCACGTCGTCTCAAAAGATGGCATCCAGCCAGACCTCGAAAAGATTATTGCTGTTCTCCAGTTTCCTCGCCCCCAGCAGCAGAAAGATCTACGTAGTTTCCTCGGCTTGGCTTCATATTTTCGTCGATTTATACGCAACTTCGCTGCAATAGCAGCTCCTCTACACAAGCTACTGGTTACCGGTGCCTCTTTCACATGGACTGACGACTGCGAGTCTGCTTTTACAGCTCTCAAGCAACACCTTACCTTTGGACCCGTGCTTTGCCACTTCGATGATCGAGCCCCCACCATACTCTATACTGACGCAAGCGCACAAGGTATTGGCGCAGTACTTCTGCAACGTAATGCAGCCTGTAAAGAGCAAGTCATAGCATATGCCAGCCGAACACTTTCTCCAGCTGAGCGGAACTACACCATTACAAAGCAAGAGTGCCTGGCTATCGTTTGGTCGATACAGCAATTTCGCCCATACCTTTACGTCCGCCACTTTACTATCGTCAGCGACCATCCTGCTCTGTGTTGGCTGTAATCAATGAAAAACATGTCAAGATGCTTAGGACGCTGGATACTTCGCTTGCAGAAATGTGACTTTACAATAACCTACAAGTCTGGTAAAAGTCATCATGATGCAGATGCTCTCTCCCTGTAATGCGCAGTCTTCCCCACCACGTCGTTCCGATGCTACGCTTGCCTCACACCAGCTCTCGATAACGCCCCTGGACCAAGTTACGCTTTCATCACGCTCTAATTTCGTCTTGCTTCAGCGGGCCGACTCCTACTGTCGAACTCTCATGGATCGCCTTATTGGGCTCGCCGAACCACCCAACAGCCGCTTGCGACACTAACTTCGACAATTCCGCCTTCAAGGTGGCATGCAACACCGCTACGTTTACCACCCAACAGGCCACCGGTGGGTCCCAGTTCTACCGCGCTGCCTTCGCCTGCGAGTATGAGAGGCAATTCACCACGCAGTATCAGCTGGCCACTTAGGCTTCCACAAGACTTACGACCGCATCAAGGCCCGCTGCTTCTGGCCTGGCCTATCCACAACGGTGGCCAAACACATTGCCTCTTGTGCGTCCTATCAGAACCGCAAACGCTCGACATCCCCTCCTGCTGGTTTACTACAACCTCTCCCTTTCCCGGACGCACCTTTTGAATTTGTTGGCCTTTATTTATATGTTCCCTTGCCTTTGGCACCCTCCGGTCACCGTTGGATTGTCACTTCGGTCGACCATTTAACAAGATATGCCGAGACTGCCCCTCTGCGATCCGGTACCACTTGTGAGGTCGCTGACTTTTTCTTGCGCTCCATCGTCTTGCGCCACGGGGCTCCTCGCGTTCTTCTGAGTCACCGTGGCAAAGCGTTTATTTACGAAGTTCTCGAGGAAGTTCTTCGGGCCGTTGTTACCGTGCACAAATCTACTTCTACCTATCATCCGCAAACCAATGGCCTTACTGAGCGCTTCCACCGTACGCTATCTGACATGATTTCCATGTACATCCATCCTGACCACACTGACTGGGATAAAATTCTTCCTTTTGTGACATTCGCATATAATACTGCTATTCAATGGACTACCCGCTACAGCCCTTTCTTCCTTGTATATGGACAATCTCCTTCCACCATATTCGACAGAGAATTCTTTTTAGCACCTTCTTCGCGTAGCGCGTCCCTTCCAGAAGATTTTGTCGCCCGTGTCATTGCCGTCAGATCGCCCGGCAAAGCACGGAAGCTACCCAAGCTGAGCGCGAACGTCGCTGCGACAACAAATGCCGTGACCTACATTTTCACCCTGGAGACCAAGTCCTGCTTTGGATTCTAGTCCGAACTCCAGGCCTCTGTGAAAAGTTTCTTCAACGCTGCATTGGCCCATACACCGTTGTGCAGCAAACATCTGCAGCGAACATCTCGTCAGCCCAGTACACTCCGTCCCTGACCGGCGCCGCCGTAATGCCGAAATTGTTCACGTCTCGGGGATGAAGCCCTGCACTCCCCGTTTAGATAATCTCTAATCTGCGGCCAGGCTGGCCGCTTCCATGACGGGGGGAGGTTAGTGTAAGCACTATTAACGTACTTTGTCGTTTTCATTTGTACATAGCCATCATTATCTGCCCTGTTCTTCTACTTCTTCGCGCATGAGCTGGGGCGTTTCGTTTTATTGCGATAGCAATTATATGGACACTTCAACCGGATTTCTGCCGTCGCCGTCGCCGTCGTCATCGCCGTCGCCGTGAGGTTCCCTATAGATAAAATCTGCGCCGCGCGCCGTATGCCCGAGCGGAAGCGTGCGGGGCCGCGCGCTATCACGGAGAGCGAACGCACTCAATCACCCACACGCAAGCAAGGAAGCGGGAAGCCCGCGCCGGAGGGAGCGCGGGGGGGGGGGGGGGGTCGCACTTCTACTCTGCCTATTAACAACAGCGCTCGTCGCTCGCTCGCCCGCACCGTCTCTTCTCTCCACAAGACTCTGACCTTTATGCGCCGTGCATTCGCCGCTCAGTTTCCGTTGAAGCGATAGACCGCACGTACCTTCGCCCGCGGCGGCGTATGCGCTCGCTGCCAGCGTTTTGACAGTCGTTGTCTGCAGTCATTCAGTGTGATCTATTCATGTTTGTTTGTGCGCGCTCACACCACGCTTGTTCATTCAGTTAGTAATAGTCGGGCCACATTTTCCAACGCACGCTACACATGCAATGCTGCCCGGATCGGCAGCGCAGCACTACAGGTGTGTCCCTTCGCACGCGCTGCCCACGGGAAGCGCTTCTCATCAACACCACCGTTTCACACGCGCCTTCTCGTGGTCATCGAGTCTCTCCATGTCGGTCTACTTACGCCGCAGCACACCTGCTTACTTAATCAGCTCATGTTTACTACAATTCATATTGCTACCAAAGCCGCTCACCTTACTTCGTGTGACATTGCTGTGTTGCTATCGCATTCATTGCTTTGCCCTTAGGGCGAAACTGTGATTTTTTTTGGAATAAAAAGCGCTTGACAGCGTGGTAGACCTTGGTCCTAATATATATATATATATATATATATATATATATATATATATATATATATATATATATATTTATAATAAAGCCCCGGCAAGCGTTTAGTCAAAGGTCAATGCATTGAAACTTCCTGCTGAAACGGATATGTGACATTACTGCTAGGCTTCAAATCTGCAACTCATATATACGACTTAAGTTGAATGACTGAAAGATAATTAGGGAGAGAGATATCTAACATCACGGTGCGATTCGTCATGCAACTAATGTGCGCCTCTTCAAGTTATTCAATGGATGGAACAGAACTGATGTCACGTGTTGCGTTACTTAAGTCTTTGTAATCCGTCATCGTTATTGCCTTTTCCTTTCTTTCTCACTACAATTTGCGACACTTCCTTTCCTTAGAGCAGGCAAGTGCTGGGTGCCCCTCCCGGGGGCAGTTGCCAGCATGCTCCGTCCTGTCTTTTCCTCTCTATTTGCACATATGCTTGCAAACGAAATAACGATAATTATTATAATAATAATCAACTGTTTATTATATTGCCCAGAAATAGCTACGGAGCTTCATACTGGTGCACTTAAAGAAGTCGCAGCTTCGCCCGAAAGGCGAAGCATCAATTGCGATAGCAAATGAGTAGAGAGCTATTCGGAGTAGCGATAGTAGCTTTATCGGCTGCATAAACTTGGACACATCCGCTTACTAACTGAATTAACAAGCGTGGTGTCAGCGCGCACAAGCAAACATGAATAGATCACACTGAATGACCGCAGACAACGACTGTCAAAACGCTGGCAGCAATCGCAGCCGCCGCAGCAAGGTTCGTGCGGTCTATCGCTTCAAAGAAAACTGAGCGGCGGATGCACAGCGCATACAAAGGTCAGAGCCGTGTGGAGATAAGAGACCGTGCGGGCGACGGCCACAGCCGGGCAAAGTACGAACGGAGTTGTTGGCAGAGTAGAAGCTGCGCCCCCCTCCCTCCCTCCCGCGCTGCCTTCCCGCTTTCTTGCTTTCGCGTGGGAGACTGAGTGGCAAGTTCCCCTTACGCCCGATTGCAAGAAACGCCTTTGGTGCGGGAGCACTGCGTCGCCCCGCCACCCTCCCTCCCATAGCCCCACGGCCTTTCGCGCGAAGGTCGCGTTTGCTTTCGGCCGTGCATTCGCTCTCCGTGATAGCGCGCGCGTCCCCCGCGCGCTTTCGATCGCGCATATGGCGCGCGGCGACGATTTTATCGCCCTTGGAATTTATACGGAACCTCACGGCGAGGGCGACGGTGACGGCGACGCCGACGGCAGAAATCCGATTGAAGTGTCCATATAATTGCTATCGCAATAAAAGCAATACGCGAGACAAAATGTACAGAGAAGGCAAATGTACATTTGCCTTCTCTGTACATTTTGCCTTCTTTGCATCAGTACGAAGCTCCATAGCCATCTGTCTACCACGTGATAGACAAAACAATGTGAAATAGTGAAACAAATGGGCAAACCGCAAACGACGGGGCCGGGTATAAACGGGAGTTAAGCATACAACATGAGTACCTACATATTGTCACAAGCGGCAATAATGTGGTCGGTGCTCAGACGATGACGACGACGACGGTGTGGCTAGCTGGTGTGCACGCGCTAGCCTGACCATTGCTGCAGCTTTGTGCGCCTTGCCTTGTAAATATATCCATTGTATATTGAATCTCCCATTACATCTTTGGTGGAGGTGCGCGGCAAGCTCGCTAGAACAGCGGGAACTGGATCTTCGCCACCACAATGACCTGCGACCACAATGACCTGCCACCACAATGACCTGCCACCACAATGACCTGCCACCACAAAGACCGACCAAGCAACCCAGTGTGAGCAAGGCCCGTCATCAGTCATTCTCGTGCACCATCCTGATCCCGGGACATTCAACGGCACAAGCGGCTTGGACGTCGATGAATGGCTGACTATGTATGAGCGCGTCAGCCACAAGAACAAGAGTGACCCGACGGTAATGCTTGCGAATTTCATCTTCTATTTGCGGGACACTGCGCGATTCTGGTTCGAGATGCATGAGGAAGATCTGACAAGTTGGGACGTCTGTAAGCAGAAATTACGCAATCTATTTTGGAAACCTATTGGACGACAACTAGCGGCCAAGAAAGAACTCGCAATTCGTGCCCAGACGTCCACAGAACCGTACATCTCCTATAATCCGGACATGTCTCTGTGCCACAAGGTCGACGAGGATATGCTTGATGCGGACAAAGTGGTACACATACTCAAAGGCATAGCCGATGACGCCTTCAATCTGCTACTGTGTAAGAACTGCTTCACGTTCCAGTCAGTCATCGCTGAATGTCGTCGTTTTGAGCAGGCCAAAAGTCAGCGTATAACTCACCGCTTCGACCGACTTCCCAATATGGTTGCCACGTCCTCATGCGAAGGTTTAGTTACGCTCCGTCAAGCGCAAGCTCCAGAAAACGTAACCATGATCGTCCATCGAGAACTCGAGGCCATGGCACCCGTTACCCCTCACGACGGTATGCAAGGCAACAACCTGGATACTATTTCGCCAATAGGTCGCGAATATGGGCATTTTACCCACCTTTGATAACGGTCATACTGCTACCAACCCGGTCGCCCCTGTCATCGCTGCTGCAAGAACGAACACGACCTTCAGGCCACGTTATCGAAATCCAGCCGATTGACGCACGCCTGATGACCGGCCCACCTGCTTCACATGCTCTAGGATTGGACACATAGCCCACCATTGCCGCAGCCGCTGGCCCACGTCCTATCGACCAAACCCTTACAATCGCCCGGACCAGTGCACCATATGCCCCGTCGTTCTGTCCTGAGGCCTCAAGTGCTGAACGTCCTCCTAGAGAAAACCGGACCAGTCGCTCACCATCGCCCCAGCGCCGTCAGTCCCGCTCGTCCCAACCTCGCCGCTCTCTGTCTCTCTTTGACCGCCTCTCGGAAAACTAGCCAGTGCAGCCCCGGGAGGTGACGCTGTATTTATGACCCGACCGGAAAATCGTCTGATTGTCGCTCATACCTGATGCAACCTTCTTGAAGTTCTGGGTGATGGTGTGGCAGTTACAGCTCTTTCTCGTTGATAACGGCGCACAAATTTCTGTAATGAGCTCGAACCTCAGCCGCCGCCCCCAGAAAGCCCTGACGCCCGCGGCTTCACCTACCATCCGAGTAGCCGACGGGAGTACACCTGCCTGCGATGCTTGTAATTTTCCCTGCACGCATCACCATTTCTGGTCACCACACACCTGTGCCACACATCTGTGGTGTGTGGTGACCAGGAAATACAAAACACACGAAATTAACTCTGAAGTATGTCAATACAGGCACTATAATTATTCCATGTGTTATATTATTTATTTTTGGAATGGAGCAACGGGACTGTATTTAATGCAACAAGGCTGGTCAGTAAATTAGCAATGTTGCCTGGTATACATTTGCGACACGGAAAATTGCACATGCTCAGGAGCTTTGGCCAATGTATAATGTCATGGACCACCTTATAAAGGAACAATAGGGCTGATTTAATACGCCTTGACATTAGAGGTGTGAATTGAGTTATATTTGAGAGGGCTGTACTATGGCCGCCAGAAGGGCAAAAGTGGTGCTTGAAAACAGATATCAATTTATTATTTTAAGAGTACCTTCGGCGCAATTCTAAGTGGCTTGCCCATCGACAGATCTCGATATAATTTGTCACAGATGTATGGCGCAGCCCTACTCTGGCGTAACTAAAGATGAGAAGCTTATCAATAGAGGCCGGGTCTTTAGGCATTAAAAAAGCGCGTTTTAGGCGCCAAAAATAGGCAGGCAAAGCAACGTTTTAGGCCTCCAACGTCGTAAATATAGGCACAATAAATTTTTACATAAATGCCAATAATTTCAAACGAAGACGTGCGCGACCTGTATCTACGACAGAAAAACAAGAAATGTTATTGTTTATGATGGCACAAAGGCGCCAACAGTTGAACATAGCCGTGCAATTGTCCCATAAAACTGCTGGACTAATGACGATCAATTGGCTTCATTCACACTGCTCATATTCATGTTCAATGGCCACTGTACTCGAGCGTTGCATAAAGTGAAGCAAGCATGAAAAAGAATACTTGAAGGCTGGGAATACTGATTTAAAAAGCGCTACTTTATGCCTGCCTGACGCAATTTAACTAAGACTTAACAAAAACAGACAAATAATAAGTGCAAGAGAGACTACAATTTATTAAGAAATTAACATGTTCTTACATGAGGACTGTTAGGTACAACTCTGGCAATTTTCTCACATACAATGACATTATCGGAATTGTACAGGCAAAACGCCCCAACACTGCCAAATACACTTCCGCCCATTTAAAGTGCGCGTGTTTGAAGAAATCTGTTTGGAGAGCACGCGGAACGTAGTCTAAGAATCACTGTGAAGATTGTGGAAACAATAGCAAACTACCACCATCTCCAGATTTTTGGATTAAAAATTGTTCCTCTTGTCATTGAGAATGATCTTGTACGCTGAGAAGGAACGCTCGACGGCAGTGAACACCTTAAAAAGTAAATTCCCCCCCCCCCCCCCCCCCCCCTAAAAAAAAAAAAGCCGCGTGCACATAACATTTTTCTTTCTTCTTTTGCTCTTTACTCTCCTTTCCCCTGACGGCTCTCCGCGGTTTCGCATTCGCCAACCGCGGCGCGTCCCATTTCCGGCTGCTAGGGGTTGTTTTCCGAAAGTTGGTTGAACTGGATGACTAGGATGAACCCCATAGAGTTCCGAACAGTCAATGTCGCCCGGTAACATGAGTAATGGTCTCTAACTGCACTCGAAAGCGAAACTTGAGGCTAAATAGTGTTCAAATATGCGCTGATATTGAAAATAGGCATTTATAGGCATTTAGGCACAAACGCCAAATTAGGCATTTATAGGCACTATAAAAACACTATAGAAGCCATTCTTAACCTCTAATTCATGCTCATGTATCAAAATGGGGCGATAGGAGCGCAAGGAACAAAAAAGGCATTTGCCTAAAATCCGGTCTCTACTTATCAACAATCTGTGTGTGTTTCCGGTAAACTTTTACGTCTGAATGCACTATCTTGCTGAAATGGGCACTCAAAGCATGCATCGCTGGCTTGATTGAAAAAAAGCCTTTCTGTCGAACCAATGATTGCGGAATTTTAAACACGCTCATGAGTTCCCCACTAGTCAGTGGCTGCATATGATGCCGGCAACAATGATACTTTCAAGTTGCACGTGTGGGCTTATTGACCAGTTGCCTTCACCCAGAAAGATCACATACTCGTGACGTCTGCGGCAGGAAGGACATTCCACATCCACCGCCAAGGCGTGCGAAGTGTATGAGAAAAACGGCGCCGCGGTAGCTCAATTGGTAAGAACCTCGCACGCGTAATGATGTGAGTGATGGCGCTGGCTAACACTCCCAGGGTTAGTTTCTACTTGTAAAACATAAATAGCCCAGAAAGTGTATGAGAAGACGGCGCCGCGGTAGCTCAATTGGTAAGAACCTCGCACGCGATATGCGAAGACGTGGGATCGTTCTCCACGTGCGGAAAATATTTTTTATTGCGATAGCAATTATATGGACACTTCAACCGGATTTCTGCCGTCGCCGTCGTCGTCACCGTCGCCGTGAGGTTCCGTATAGATTCCAAGGGCGATAAGATCGTCGCCGCGCGCCGTATGCGCGAGCGAAAGCGCGCGGGGGACGCGCGCTATCACGGAGGGCGAACGCACGGCCGAAAGCAAACGCTACCGTCGCGCGAAAGGCTGGGGGGGTATGGGAGGGAGGGTGGTGGGGCGACGCTGTGCTCCGGCACCAAAGGCGTATCTTGCAATCGGGCGTAAGGGGAACTTGCCACTCAATCTCCCACGCGAAAGCAAGAAAGCGGGAAGGCAGCGCGGGAGGGGGGAGGGGGCGGCACAGCTTTTACTCGGCAGAGTAGCACACAGCTGCGAAACAACTCCGTTCGTACTTTGCCCGGCTGTGGCCGTCGCCCGCACGGTCTCTTATCGCCACACGGCTCTGACCTTTGTGTGCGCTGTGCATCCGCCGCTCAGTTTTCTTTGAAGCGATAGACCGCACGAACCTTGCCTGCTGCGGTGGCTGCCATTGCTGCCAGCGTTTTGAGAGTCGTTGTCTGCGGTCATTCAGTGTGATCTATTCAAGTTTGCTTGTGCGCGCTGACACCACGCTTGTTAATTCAGTTAGTAAGCGGATGTGTCCAAGTTTATGCAGCCGATAAAACTACTATCGCTACTCCGAATAGCTCTCCACTAATTTGCTATCGCAATTGATGCTTCGCCTTTCGGGTGAAACTGTGACTTTTTTCTTTTTCATTCGTTTTCATTGCCAAAAATATATCATTTCTTAAATTTTCTTAGTAAGTACAAGTAATTTACACTATGTTGTCCTTGGTGTCATTGTTGGATTGTTATGCTATGATTAATAAAAATTGGGCCCTTCGGTTCCCTTTCTTCTGTTCATAAAGGTATATGTGTATATTGCCACGGGATACGGTATAAATGAAAATATATTTACAAACTATTTACAGTGAGGTGCAGCACTCCCAAGCTGGCGGAAAGACAATCTTTACAATCGTTGTTTTCTTCACCCCAGTAGCCAACGTCGTCGTTGTCACATTGCTCGCAGTATCGTGACATTAACTTCCTGTAGGAAAAGCGCGCGCCTAAGACGGTGGTGGGTGAAAGGTATGGCTTGAGGCGGGCCACGTGCACGATGTCTGAGGAAAAAGACATGGTAAGATCGAACGGGAGTATTTTATGAGTAACGCCTGTCAATTGCCGCAGGACACGACAGGGGCCAGAGTATCACTAAAGTAGTTTTTCAGAAAGGCCAAAGCTCCGAGACGGGGACCAGAGAAGGAGAAAGTCGCCCGCAGATAGTGGGCATCCCGGTACAATTTACAGCTATGCAATAGCGTGTCCATCCTTCGCTCGAACGTGGCCGGGGCATTGCACAAGCCAAATGGCATAACTCTGAACTGATAGAGGCCGTCAACTGTAACAAATGCTGTCTTTTCACGGTCCCTGTCGTCGACGGCGATCTGCGAGTAACTGGAGCGCAGGTCAATGGACAGAAAAAAAAAATTCGTCTGGCCTTCCACTCCGTGAAAATGGATAACCAGCGAAGCTGAAACATGCGGCCCGGGTGTTTATCACTGCGTTAATCCCGAGGGTTAGTTATTGTATTTCTCAATTATGAGGTTACACACACGTTCAGCTGCGACGGAGAGAACGACGTCACTGACGGTATGCCCACAGTCCGCCGTTGTCGCTTGCGTTCGATGTCTCGAGTTTGCTCGGCGGCGTGGTTAACAGCATTCAGCCGCCAATGCCGCTTGCGATTCTTCGAAATAAATAGCTTAAAAATTAAATCTGTCCGTTACGTAAGACAATGAATGGCTCATACACGCCCTTAAGCAATGACTCATACCCCCATAAACGCGGCCTCCCCATTAAGACGACAGAAGAGAAGTGAAATTCTACGCTGTAATGATTAGCAGCAACGCAGCCAGCTGTGGAAGACGACGGCGAACGCGGGAGCAGTGGCACGAGCACGTGCCTAGCACGAGCCCCAATACCAGGAATTAGGGACATTTCGTACAGTTTCCTTTTTTCGCCACCACGTGGCGTATCGACCTTAAAGAATTCGAAATTCCCGCTATGACGTATGCTATGACGCACAACTAAAGAAAGCGCAATAAAAAGAAACACACCCTCAAGCTGTGGCTTCACCTCGGTGCTTGGAAACGAGCGCGCTTGTGTATCAGTGTTATCTCGAAGACGGCCAGCTACTTGCTCTACTGACAATGAATCGATGGTTTTGCTAGACACTTCGCCAGAAAGCTCGTCCGCATTCTGGAGAGATGTCTGATCGAGATAACGGCTCCCGCGAAGCTTCCGATGAATATATAGTTTTTTTCCTTGAGCAGACTTTTTATTTGTACACCACTGTGGCCACGGTCTTGCGTATACGTCAGGGTTCTGTTTCATGGGTTTCCTATAAAACTGGCGTGATCCATTGTTTAAGAGGAAGCTTTAGCTCGGGCCTATCTTCGATGCCGGATTATCAAGTACATGTAAAATGCAGGAATGCTTTCATGAGAAAACCGCTGAACCGATTTGAATGAAATGTGTTGCATTTAGGGGAAAGTTAAATTGCAGAGACTGCAGCAAATAGAATTTTCGTTTAGATAGTGTAATGTTTTCAAAGAATTGCAGGATGTTCGTAAATTTCAAAAAAATAGAAGCATGAAGTTTACAAATCCGAAACTCAGCCATTAAAAACAAATATGGCATTTCTATAAACTGCACCCGTTGGAGCATCAAAAGCGAGCAATTTTTTTGCTTTAACTTAAAACTTACGTGAATTTGTTATAATCTTTGGAAGGGTTTTGCAAATGCAACATTCACAACATAGTGGTATACTTCAGGATGGTGTATGATATATGATTGCTATCTGCTTTCGATATATTATTAGGTGCAGTTTACAGAATTCCGATATCATATTTAGCTGCTGAGCTACATAGCTCTATACGCCAAGTTTTCTTTTTCGAAATTTGGCAATTCTTTAAAATTTGACGTAAGAAAGGTAGACCAGCCTATAATAATAATATCCCTTTCGGCAATCACTACACTTCAACTATTTTTTTCTAAATTCAACATAACTCATCAAATTTGGTGCATTGGTTGCTCTGAGAAACTATTTCCGATTTCCCATGTATTTCGATAGGAGCCCCCATGCTCAATGTTCCCCCTAAGTTCGAGCTTGAATAATATACTTGTTGGCAAGATACGTTTGTAAACGTGTGATCGTGGCCTAATGAGCTAGAGCACTGGCGTACTCAGCTCAACGGCAGAGGATATGTTTGCAAAACGTCTTGGGAAGGAATGGGAGAAAAGAAAAGGAGCAGGCTGGTATGTTATTCAGAAGCGTGTCTGGTTGGCTAAAAATGACTAAATGCGTTGGTCGTCATACCACCTTCCGTTCCATCAGCATAATTTCTATTTCATTCCACTAGTATTGTGCTATTATTGTCAATCAATCGAGATTAGAACACCGGTGTCATGGCATTGTATTCCGTCGCAATTCTTTATCGCCGTTACTTCAGAATCCTCTCATCGTCGTCATGCCGTCGTCCTTATATGCCTTTGTCATTCTATCGACATCATTCCTACCTCGTAATTCCATCGTCGTCACTGAATGCGCTGTCGGCCTGCGGTCCTTGTTCTACCATCGTGAGGTAACATTGGCGAGCGATGGTCATAACAAATCGGGTCAATCAGGGAGACAGTGTATGGCCGCATATAGCCGAATCACTTGAAAATGAGGAGAAACACTACGGATTCTAAACAAAGATGTCTTAGCTAACACGGTGTGTCGCTTCTTGTTCGCTAGATTGTGTAAATGCTAATCGCATTAACTTCGATAATCATCTTAACATGGGTTCTGCAGGAATTCTTTCGTCTTCGCGACACTAACGAATTCTTGTCCACATTGTTCCCAGCCTATTAACACCTCGAATTCCTAGAGGTGATCGTGCTCAGGCATGTGACGGACGACCCGAAGTTTGATGGAGGTAGCGGTATGATTTCGACAGCGGCGCCGCCTATCGACCAGGAGAAACACATTTGGGTGGGTGGGAATAGCGGCGAAAGGCACACTTCATGAGTTGCTAGACATCACAGATTTGAATCAACCTGACAAAGAGTTAGAAATATATATGCATTGCAGTCGCGTTAAAGAAATTGAAAACTATTGGATTGGTGCGAGACTCGCTGCAAAAACATTCATTAGACTGTCTCAGGTATCCGAGCTATCCTTAACGAGAATCAATGAGATGAGTTTCGATAGAGCTCGTTACATTTTTCAACAGCGGAAGACCTGCCTAGAGGCAGAGTCGACGGCAATATTTTGTTGCTGCACAAAAATATCTAGATTTTCGGCATGATCATTTTAACGGAAAAACAAACATTAAATAAGTTTTCAAGAAGCATTAGAGTACACTGATAAAATTGTAGCAAACAAATTCAGAAAAGTTAATTTGCCACTTTTTTGTGTCCTAAGGCACAGGGCAACTTACTACTGGTTTCCATTAATTTTCTTCGTTATATTTTCAAGCGAGTAGAATATTCTGCCGTAGGTTATATCACAATTAGCCCAACTAATTAAACTGAGACTTTCAAGTGTACATTGTTCTTGGACAAATGCTTTAAGACTACGCGGATGCTGCAAAATTTCTCAACATTGGGGAGGGGAATATGAAAAACAAAATAGAAATGCAAAGCACTTTATTGCCTCGTAAATTTTTATTTTGAATGCTATTTCCACTCGTTAAGTGGCGCGACCCTCGTGTTCGCAGCCTTGTATATGTTTTTGTTGCACTAGGTGCGTTGTCTGCGAATTTACGTGAATAAGCAAGCAGATCATACTTTAATCTGGCGGAGTAAAAAAACAAGGAAAGCCTACGTTGTAGATGCACTGTACTGAAACACAATTAGACAGAGTCTAAATTTGCATATATTTCTAAACAAGGGTGCCTAAATTGTCGATTGAAAAATTGACATCATTATAATGAAACCGAATAAAGCAATAAAGATGGCATGTTCCGCGTGAAAATATGATGAGCGTTAGCCTTGTGGGTCAACAATTTCTGTTTAATGAAAAAAAAGTTCTAGTGGCCGTGTACTATCGTATTTCTGAAAACCAGTAACCAGCGTATCTAAATTTACATTCGCGCCAAAATTAGTGGCTCGAGTTCTATCGCTGTAGGTACATCAGAATGACTATATGAGATTAAAAAGTGAGATTAAATGGCGGGTGGCAGCGTGTATGGTAATGTTCACCTATGCCTTCGCTATAGTATGTTGCCGCACACTTTAAAGCACGAGCATGGTGATCAACCGATGTGCTTTTTTACAACTTCATCCCTAAATGTAAGCCGGGGTTCTCCCACTCCCGGTGGTTGTTGCCAGCCTGATCCCTCCCTATTTTCCTAACTGTCCATTGCATGGTTTGTTTTCATACCAAATATTCACATAATAATCTGTGGGTGTTCGGCTAGTAATGAAATGTTTATTTCTCTCACAGTTAAATTATCAAGTAACCATAAAGAAGAGATGCAGGGCAAAAACTTGCTATGATGCAGCTTGAAGACCGCCCGGCGGCCGTTGATCACATGACAGTATCTTCAAAATAATCGAGAACGCGAGCTAGCTTCGTAAAGGCAAAAGGGCTAATGGGTGGAACAGAACCGGGCCGGCCAAAGAATGGTACTTTCGGGCTCGGGCCAGGCCCGGACCTGAAAAACCGGCCCGTGCAGTGCTCTACTTCAGTGAGTCTGATCAGCAGATTCCCATACTGTCATGTAGTAGTGACGCTGAAGTAAACAGTCGTAAAACTGTGTATGACGAAACTGATTCTTTATTGGGCGAACATGTGCCCACAAAAGCAAGCTACACTTAAAGCACAACGAAAGCGGTGAACACAGTCGGCGATCGTCGAAATCTGATCAGCGGCGAAAACGCGTCGGCTTTTGATACATGAGTCATCGAAGGCCCCAGAATAACCCCTGGTACCTAAAGCCCCCTATATTATAAAAGTAGCGCCATTCTTAGATCTTGCCGCCACCGCGCTCACCGGCGTTCCTCCTCGCCTCTTAGCGCCTCCTGTCGCCCCAGCCTCTCCGCTCCCCCATGGCCAATCGTGTCACGTGGAAGTTCGCGTCGCGCTTTTGTATATTTTTTCTTTCCAGCGCGCTCCGACTGCCATTCTCGGGCCTGGCGACGAAAGTGCTGTACGCACAAAAGGATCAAAGTGTTAGGGACAATACCTTCGTTGTGAGGGCATGCTGCTGCGCCTAAGTTGCCGCAACCGCAAGGCGAGGGCAAAATGCGTTTTTTGTGTACCATCCGGCGTGCGCAAACGCTTGCTGCCAGTGACACGTTGATATTTGCGCCGCTCGCATCGTCGCGTTGCTACTTCCAAAAACGGCTTATTAAGACCAGTACTGACTGACGAAGCAAAATCGCGCCTCAAAAACGTCTCCGCAGGGCGCGATCGAAGTTTTCCTCGGATTTCCTGGTAGCGCGTAGCTGTCGTCTGCACGGCAGGCCCGACGCAGGGCGGCGCCACTGTCGATATCGCGCCTCGATCGCGCTGGTCGCGCCGAGCGCGATAGTGGAAGGAGGAGGAGGGAAGTGGATGGCCTACTTTTATAAATATAGGGGCTTATGGTACCGCTTCTCTTCCAGAAAGATCTAGATAATTCGCGCCTCTCATACAATCAGATTACATGAACGTCGGTGACAAAAGACAACGGATAGAAGCATCGATAACGTTCGAGAAACTTCCCATACATGCAGGCGCGTCCTGTGCCTAGCGTAACGTTTAACATTTTAGCCGGTGAAAAGCGGTCACCGGTGAAAGAAAAAATATACGTGTCAATACCTCCCCTTAAAAAGCATCGTCCGATGATACAAACAAGAAAGCGAAAACAAAACCACGCGTACAGAGAGAGAGAAAAAAGTCTCAGTTTCGCCCGAAAGGCGAAGCATCAATTGCGATAGCAAATTAGTAGAGAGCTATTCGGAGTAGGGATAGTAGTTTTATCGGCTGCATAAACTTGGACACATTCCGCTACTAACTGAATTAAAAGCGCTGGTGTCAGCGCGCACAAGCAAACATGAATAGATCACACTGAATGACCGCATACAACGACTGTCAAAACGTTGGCAGCAATCGCAGCCGCCGCAGCGGGCAAGGTTCGTGGGGTCTATCGCTTCAAAGGAAACTGAGCGCGGATGCACAGCGCATACAAAGGTCAGAGCCGTGTGGAAGATGAGGAGACCGGCCACAGCCGGGCGACAGTACGAACGGAGTTGTGGCAGAGTAGAAGCTGCGCCCCCCCCCCCCTCCCTCCCCGCGCTGCCTTACCGCTTTGTTGCTTTTGCGTGGGAGATAGAGTGGCAAGTTCCCATTACGCCCGATTGCAAGATACGCCTTTGGTGCAGGAGCATAGCGTCGCCCGCCTCCTCCTCCCTCCCATACCCCCACGGCCTTTCGCGCGACGGTCGCGTTTGCTTTCGGCCGTGCGTTCGCTCTCCGTGATAGCGCGCGCGTCCCCCCCCCTTGCGCTTTCGCTCGCGCATACGGCGCGCGGCGACGATTTATCGCCCTTGGAATCTATACTGAACCTCACGGCGACGGCGACAGCGACGCCGACGGCAGAAATCCGTTTAAGTGTCCGTATAATTGCTATCGCAATAAATACAACAAACAATAGCAAGTAACAAAGTACCGGAAGTTCGTCAGCGGGGCGTAGAAAGGCTAAGACGCACCACGTGGATGACTTCACGCTTAGAGTTTCTCACTATATTACCTAGAGGGAAAACTGGCGCTGCTGCGCTGTGGTATCCATGGGAATGCCGGTATATTGTGACTTCGGATTGGCATCGTTCTTGGAGAGCCAGAACGCCTTGAAGACGCAACCTGTCTAGTACCGTTCCGTCTGTCACAATGATTCATTTCCTGCTAAAACAGCACGTAAAAAACTGCTTTAGCTTTATTATTACACAAAAACATGTTTCGTTTAATTTTGAGGACATACTATTCAACGCAGAATTCTATGGAACGTAATAAGTATCAGCTGGCCGCTAAAGTTGGAGGGCAGACGATAAGATTCTCGCTCGCTTTGGAACAACTTGTCGTCTGTTCTTGCTTTTCTTCGCTTGATGCTGCATTGCAGGTGAGTAAACTTTATTGAGAGATGTAATATGGGCGAATGAAAGCCTTTTATGTAGATTTTATTTTAAGAATGCGTTATTTGTGCAGCCATATAGACACGTTTTAAACGGAGCCTCGTACAACACCAGCCAACACAAGCCTCGCAGACACATATCCCGTCATTCCCATGAGGGCACTGCGCCCTTTAAGAAAATCGCATAGACGGTGGCGCCAGTTTACCGTCTAGGTGTTATAGTGAGAAACTCTATGACTTCACGTCGTGCCCGGCGCCGCTGTGATTACGAAATACCGTCTGGCACGACCTCACAGTCCAGTGTGCCAATACGTCGGATGATCTTATATGGTCCGAAATAGCGACGTAACAGTTTCTCGCTAAGTCCTCGTCGGCGTATCGGAGTCCAGACCTAAACACGGTCGCCGGGCTGGTACTCGACGTAGCGTCGTCGTAGATTGTAGTGTCGGCTGTCGGTCCTCTGCTGGTTCTTGATGCGCAGGCGGGCGAGCTGTCGGCCTTCTTCGGCACGCTGCAAATAGCTGGCAACGTCGAGATTTTCTTCGTCGGTGACGTCCGGTAGCATGGCATCAAGCGTCGTTGCCGGGTTCCTTCCGTAGACCAGGTTGAACGGCGCCACGTGCGTCGTTTCTTGCACGGCCGTGTTGTATGCGAAGGTCACGTGCGGAAGGATGGCATCCCACGTCTTGTGTTCGACGTCGACGCACATTGCCAGCATGTCGGCGATGGTCTTATTTAGGTGCTCGGTGAGGCCATTCGTCTGCGGGTGGTAGGCGGTGGTCCGGCGATGACTTGTGCGGCTGTATCGCAGGATGGCTTGAGTTAGTTCTGCCGTAAAGGCTGTACC
Organism: Dermacentor silvarum; assembly: GCF_013339745.2. NCBI lineage: Eukaryota > Metazoa > Arthropoda > Arachnida > Ixodida > Ixodidae > Dermacentor > Dermacentor silvarum. The sequence continues at coordinate 29,136 of NW_023606172.1, forward strand.
TCTGTCGTTGACGAGGACTTCTGCGGCGCCGTGACGCAGGAGGGTGTTCTCAACGAAAAATCGGGCTACCTCGGCGGCACTGCCTTTGGGCAAGGCTTTTGTTTCGGCGTAGCGCGTGAGGTAGTCCGTAGCTACGACGATCTATTTATTCCCGGACGTCGACGTCGGGAAAGGCCCCAGTATGACCATCCCGATCATCTGGAACAGTCGGCGAGGTGGCTCGATCGGCTGTAGAAGTCCGGCTGGCCTTGTCGGCGGTGTTTTGCGTCGCTTCGCTGAGAGTCTCGGCATGTCCTTACGTAATGGACGACGTCGGCAGAGAGGCGAGGCCAGTAGTATTTTTCTTGGATCCTCGCGAGCGTGCGGGAAAAACTGAGGTGTCCAGCCGTTGGGTCGCTTTGGAGAGCTCGCAGAACCTCTGGACGCAATGCTGAGGGTACCACGAGGAGGTAGTTGGCTCGAACAGTTGAGAAGTACGTCTTTAAGAGAATGTCGTTTTGCAAGAAAAACGACGCCAATCCTCGCCTGAACACCTTGGGCACAATGACGGTCTTGCCTTCCAGGCAGTCTACAAGGCTCATTAGTTCCGGGTCAGCTCGCTGTTGTTGGGTGCCAAGAAAGTGTCGTCATCCTGGTCGTCCTGTGGCGGCGGTTCGACAGGGTCGCCAGACAAGCAGACAAGGACTGATGGGTCCCGACAAAGTGTCGTCATCCTGGTCGTCCTGTGGCGGCGGTTCAACGGGGGCGTGAGACAAGTAGTCGGCGTCAGAGTGCTTTCGCCCGGACTTGTAAACGACGGTGATGTCGAATGCTCGAAGTGTCAGACTCCATTGTGCGAGGCGACCTGAAGGATCCTTCCAGTTAGCTAGCCAACACAAGGCGTGGTGGTCGCTGACAACTTTGAAGGGCCTGCCATAGAGGTAGGGACGAAACTTTGATGTAGCCCAGATGATGGCGATGCATTCCTTTTCGGCTGTGGAATAATTTGTTTCCGCCTTCGACAGCGACCGGCTAGCGTAACTTACAACCCTTTCTAGTCCGTCAGTCCTCTGCACAAGCACAGCGCTGAGTCCTACACTGATTGCGTCGGTGTGCACTTCGGTATCGGCTTTTTCGTCGAAATGTGCAAGTATTGGCGGCGATTGCAGGCGTCGCTTCAGTTCTTCAAATGCTTCGACTTGCGGCGTCTCCCACTTGATCTTGACGTCGGCCTTCGTGAAGTACGTCAGTGGCTCAGCGATCCGTGAAAAGTCCTTCACGAAGCGCCTGTAATAGGCGCGCAGTCCAACAAATCTACGGACTGCCTTCTTGTCGGCGGGCGGAGGAAAGTCAGCGATGGCCGCAGTTTTCTGTGGGTCAGGGCAAACTCCAGACTGTTGATGACGTGGCCCAAAAACAAGAGCTCCTCGTATGCGAAGCGGCACTTTTCTGGCTTTAACGTGAGTCCGGAGGTCTCGATAACTTGAAGAACGTTTGAAGGCGCCGGAGGTGTTCCTCGAAGCTTGAGGCAAACGACGTCGTCCAAATAGACGAGGCAAGTCTGCCACTTCAAGCCTGCCGGTACATTATCCATGACACGTTGGAAAGTCGCAGGTGCCCAGCAAAGACCAAACGACATGACCTTCAACTCGAACAGTCCGTCTGGTGTTATAAAGGCAGTCTTCTCCCGGTCCCTCTCGTCGACTTCGACTTGCCAGTAGCCGGTGTTGAGGTCCATTGACAAAAAGTATTTTGCGTTGTAGAGTCGATCCAAGGCGTCGTCAATACGTGGGAGAGGGTATACGTCCTTCTTCGTGATTTTATTGAGGCGACGATAATCGACGCAGAAACGTAGCGTTCCATCCTTCTTCTTTACTAACACCACGGGGGACGCCCACGGACTCTTGGATGGCTGGATGATGTCGTCGCGTAGCATTTCGTCGACTTGTTGCCTTATGGCCTCGCGTTTCGCGCGCCGAAACTCGGTAGGGTCTCTGACCGAGTGGGCGGACATATTCGTCGGTTATGATGCGGTGCTTGGCGACAGAGGTTTGTCGAACTTTTGACGACGACGAGAAGCAGTTCTTGTATTGAAAGAGCAGAGCTTTTAGCTATTCTTTCTTATGATTGGGAAGGTTCTGATTGACGTCGAAAGTTGGTTCAGGTACTACAGTCATCGTTGCAGGTGCACTAGAATCCGTGAAGGCGAAAGCACCGCTGGATTGTACTATTTCGTCGATGTAGCCGACCGTGGTGCCTTTGTTAATGTGCTTGTATTCGTGGCTGAAGCTCGAAAGCATCAATCTTGCTTTGCCTTCATGTAGCTCACCTATGCCTCTAGCGACGCATATTTCACGGTCGTGCAGTAAGTGATGATCGCCCTCGATGACGCCCTCCATGTCTGTAGGCACTTCGGTACCGACGGAAATCATTACGCTGGAGCGAGGCGGAACAGTCACTTGTTCTTCTAGCACATTCAAGGCATGGTAACTGGTGTTTGTATCCGGTGGTGTCGCGTTGTGCGTTGAAAGCGTTATCGACTTGGACCTTATGTCGATGACTGCACCGTGTTGGTTTAGAAAGTCCATGCCTAGGATAACATCCCTGGAGCCGTGCTGCAGGAATACGAAGCTCGCCGGCTAAGTGCGGTTGTTTTCCGTGACTCGCGCTGTGCAGATTCCAGCCGGCGTTATTAGGTGGCCTCCCGCTGTCCGGATATCGGGTCTTTGCCAGGCCGTTTTCACCTTCTTCAACTTGGCGGCGAACTCGCCACTGCAGACGGAATAGTCGGCTTCAGAGTCGACGAGAGCGGTGACGTTATGACCATCGAATAGCACGTCTAGATCGGTAGACCATCGTCTGGCGTTACGGTTAAGTCGTGGCGTCGGATCACGGCTGCGTCGGCTTGCTGCGCTGCTGCTACGTCGCGTTGGTAGGTCTACTTTCGGCGGCGAAGTGTTGTCGTCAAGGCTCTTGCCAGGCGCTATGCTGATACCTCGTCATGATGATTCGCGAATTTAGTTCGTCGGCGGCGGAATATCTTCAGCATTGCGTCGTACAGCAACCGCACCTCCATCGGTTGCTGCCTTTAGTTTCCCGGGTAAGGGCTAGGAGATCGGCCCCAGGTTGGGCCGGCATACAGCCCTTACCCGGCCCAACCCGGGGGCGAGATGTAGCGGCCTGGTGACGGCGAGCGTGAGGGTCGTCGTGATTGCCACTGGGCTCTGGCGAGGTAGTCGGCGATGTCACGTGACCGCTCGCCAAGCTGTGGACGTGGCGCGCTGACGGCGAACCCTTGCAGGCCTAAAAATCAAGCTACACTCGAAGCACAACGAAAGCGATGAATACAGACGGCGATCGTCGAAATCTGATGAGCGGCGAAACGCGTCGGCTTTTATACATGAGTCATCGAAGGTCCCAGAATAATCCGTGGTACCAGAAATTCTAGATAATTCGCGTTGCTCATACAATCAGATGACATGAGCGTCGGTGACAAGAGACAACGGATAGAAGCATCGATAACGTTCCAGAAACTTTCGATACCTGCAGGCGCGTCCTGTGCCTAGCGATTACGTTTAACATTTGTTAGCCGGTGAAAAGTGGTCACCGGTGAAAGATAAACATGTATACGTGTCAATATGATTATGAAAGATTGAGTAAAACAATTTAAGACGTAACCTGCTTCCCTGTTCAAGCAAAAGGATCCAGTCAAGTTATTTTTTCCTCTTACACTTAGAAAGTGGTTGTATATCCCCAGGTCGAACAGTGTCGCGACGAATTGGACTTTTTCTAAAGCATTAATATGCAAAAATTTATTGTTGGGCTTTACGTGCCAAAACCACAATCTGATTATGAGGCACGTCGTGGTGGGGGACTCCGGATTACTTTAGTCCACCTGGGGTTCTTTAACGTTCACCCAATGCTGCATTCATATGCACATCAGAAACCGCATTCAACACAGGGCATGCCTACACCAACATTGGTAAAATTTGTTTTTTACGCTGCTCTTTTACGTTAATACTTATGTGTTTTAAACTTTGTTGCAAGTGAAGGGCATGCCCGGCATTTCTAACTACGGTATTGAGATGTTATGACCAAGAGCCATCCTTTGACAGCATAAGACCTAAATATTTCACAGGTGAATTATTTTTTTATTTCAACTGGCCACTTAACAAATACTTATATCTGATTTTGTAACATTTTTGTAGTGAAGCTAATGTCTACATAATTATTTATGTTTAGGGCCATGCTATTAGTGACACACCATTTTTATACGGGCGAGCCAGAACGCTACTTCTCTAGCTCTGCTGTTTTCGCCTGATTTCTCTGTAAATCTCCGGGTAGCCGTCATGGATTGTTGCACGGATGCAAGCTGACGTCCCCGCGCCTCTGTTGGGGATGGCAACTTCAGCAGCGGCTGCGTCTAAGAAGCGGACCGGCCTCCAGAGCGACACCGACAGCGACGATACCAGTACCTACTCGCTCAGCAGTGAGGACTTCTCCGATGACGACTTTCAGCTTGCGAGGAACCGCAAGGCGAAACGAAGAAACACCAGGGCTTACCTGTCTTCAAGCACGTCGACTGCAGGACCGACTCGGAATAGCGCGGTCAGTACAATTCTATTTATACCAGAACTTGCTACCGACAACTTGAGGCGACTCAACAGACAGTCCGTCTCGGTGTTTCTCGAAGCGGTGGTGCCAAATCAAGTGACGGATGTCAGAGTCAACACACGAAAAAATGTTTTGGCTATTGACGTCGTACATGAGACGGCACGGATAACTTTGAGCAAACTTACGGAACTTGGCTGGCGTGAAGGTCCGCTCGTGCATTCCTCTGGACAGTGATACCACTACTGGTGCCATCAGCGACGTGGACGTCTCCATCTCCAGCGCCGACTTGCCGATTTTAATTAAGCCAGCCGTTGATGGCTGCGCGATCACTCATGTGTCTCGACTCGGCACGTCCCGCTGTGTGAAGGTGGTTTTCAAGGGCGAATCTCTTCCCTCACACGTCAAGGTGGGCCACTTTAGACACCCCGTGCGTCCATTTATCCAAAGACCACTCTAATGCCGCAACTGCCTGAGGCTGGGACACGTGAGCGCTGTGTGCGAGAACACGAGAGTTTGCTCGCGCTGCGCACAGCCCCACGCTGCAGACTCCTGTGTAGCCACAGTGCTCAAATGCCCCAATTACATTGGGTCCCATAATGCTACCTCAAAGGACTGCCCTAAATTGAGGAAAGAAAGGGCGGTCTTGAAGCAGATGGCAAGAGACCGTTTGTCTCGTCGGGAAGCTGTTGCGGCCATTAGAAAGCGACGCTCCCGACGCCGTCGGACTTCAAAGAACGAAGATTCCTCTATGAAGAGCGCTGCACATCCGACAACTCCTCCTCCTCTGTCCCCTAGGCCTCGCGGAGTCGAGTCTAACTCTGACAAGGTCGTGCCGGAGAACACCAATACTGAAGCCTGGCCCGCGCTACCAAAGCTACAGCCGCCGCCACAGCAGAAGCCACAACCGAAGCCACAGCCGAAGCCACAGCTGAAGCCACAGCCGAAGCCACAGCCATGGCCACAGCCGACGCCACAGCCGACGCCACAGTTCAAGCCACAGCCGACACCGCAGTTCAAGCCACAGCCGAGGCCACAGCCGGAGTCACAACCGATGCCACAGCCGGCACCACAGTCACATCAAAGAATACAGTGCACCGCGGTAGAGTCCACAATGCCGACTCCCGATAAATTGCCCGAAGAAGACCGGCAAGTGGTTGTGATGCTTCGGTCCCTAGTAAATACCCTACGTATACTCTTAAGCAAGCTGCATACTCCGTCAGCGCGAAGTGCAGTGCAAGTACTGGATGCTCTCAATCCAGTGCTTGCAAGTCTCGAGTAAGCCCCATGGCTCACCAGCAGCCTCCTATTCACACAACGACCACTGGCCCTTGGTTCATGTCAGATGTCTACAACGCACATCACTAGCTATGGGACTTGACTTTGGTGTTATGGTGCTTCGCTGCACACAATGCTCACTCTCCTCCTCTTTTCCTCTTTTTATTCCCCCTTTTCCTTACCCCATGTGTAGGGTAGCAAACCGGACGTTCGTCTGCTTGACCTCCCTGCCTTTCCTCTCTTCGCTTCCTCCCTCCCCCATTTTTATACGCGCTTCAAGTCGGCCGCCAATAAAAACAATGACTCATTAGATGCCCTTGCACACAGTACACAATCATCCACAAAAATTGTATCCCGGTTCAATAATATCACACATATTGCTAATAAAAAACCTTGCACTCGGCCGCGCAACGCTTGAAACAGCGAAGCTGTGTGATCGTAGCCCAGCATTTTCCGGAAGTGCGCGCGAACGTTTCATCTTATTACTCATGTAGACGATAATTTCTTTTCGCGCGTCTCGGACTGTTGTTCCTCTTAGCCGCTTATTTTGTCTGTGCATGAAAGTCTCTCGTTTTATTTGCTCAAATGACAACCTAATTAACAAGCATTTGAAACTTATATTGCTTTGGTAAATAAGTTGCTATGTGTTTTTGGACTCACGCGCTAAAAAAAAAAAAGAAAAAAAAACGTACATTGCTGTATAAATGCAGTGAATGAAATTGCTGCGAAAAGGCAAACCCGTGTAATACATTTGAGCTTTTCATTACATGCCTATAGCCAGGAAGCTTATGCAACCAAATGATTGTGTATTATTACATTCTCAAATTCCTACGGCATTTCCCCTATGTGGAGAAGCTAGTTTAACTTTTAAATGATTCACAATTCGAGTTTGTGATGTTTCGACCATATATTTGATAGATAGAAATGTGCATGACCAATAGGAACATATGTTGGAGGCAAAAATTCTTAGCAAATTTTGCTAAATAATCTGTGTTTACCAACTGAACAGCATATTTCTACCCTGGAACAGATAGGAAATTGAAATGAATCACATGCATAAAAGTTTGCAGTGCGAGTATTATGAAGTACAGTTTCAGTTTTATTTCTTTCAATTTATGATATATGATAGTTGATGTGATGACTTCAATTTACTGTTTAATGTTAGGCTACTGACACTGCACAAACTATATTTTTTGTCATAACACGGAATACAGGCCGCAGAGTGCGGCTCATAAACACATCGGGATAATGAGGTGTAATTTGTGGACACATTTCTCGCTATGGGTAATATAGGAGCCCCTTTCTCGCAAATATGTCTTGGTTGAGAGCGCGTGTGCTGAAAGTAGACTGATTGTCCGCGCTTTCCGTGCAGCTACCGAAGCGACTGTGACAGCCTTTCGCTGTTTAAAGGTTTAAGCCTTTCGATGCCAAGCGCCTGAAATATACACAAACAACGCGCTTGTCCAGAACCAGAAAGGTCGCAAGCATCATGCGAAGGGAGGGATTACCCTTGTGCTGGTTAGTTGCGTCCTTGAGCAAAAAAGAAAAACCGGGGAGTGACAAGTCATTTTTAACGACGGGCTGTCGCTCTTATCGTTATCACAAATGACGACTTGCGGCAACGTACTGCGCTTTGTCGGGAAGCTGTTATGGTTCATTCTTTAGAAAGGTTTTTTTTTTTCGCAACGTAACTTACGTCATCGGGGCAGATTTTAAAACATAAAGGTCTCGGGTCAGGCGGTGGTACCTAGGTGACATGAACGCCCGAGAAAAATGGACTTAATTGTATAGTCACTTTCTTTTGGAAGCGCTGATAACGTTGTAATTTTAACCACAATAGATGGCATTTTTCCTAACAGCTTAACAGAAGGCTAATCAGTCCTCATATTAATAAACTTATAACTTTTTACCAGAGACACTCTCAGATTACTTCAATATATTTACAATAAAGGGCTCCATAATTTCCACCATGGCTTTACGTAGGTACTTTGGCGCACTTCATGTAATAATCCCAGTCAGCCTACTCACATATAGCGCATTACTAATCACATCTACCATGGCCACGGCTACATCCCAAGAAGCAATTTCCTACCTATTTTGATTACTTAAGACTCGGTAGGCTTAAGACAGGCCAAAATTCGAATAGGAATGCGTAGTATGGAATTAGTATGGAACCTACAGTGATCTAGAACGTATGCATTACACTCGAGTCTGTCCAGAATTAGACAGTAACATTCATTTACTCTGACTATTCATCTATCATCAGTGTTAATAAACTAAACGCATGCTGTGCCGATATTTCCCCCCACCTCACCCCAAATTCAGCTGGGCGCAGGCTACCACCCTGCGTCTGCTACAAACAAATACGTACCCTTCACTCGCCCGCCTCCACCTTATATTCCCTGAAGTCTACAGTACACCCAACTGCCGGTGCTGTGGAACTCACCTGGCTACGCTTCCGCATGTGCTGTGGGAGTGCCCAGCACTGTACACATACATTAACACCACGACCCCCTCGTCGAGGTTGCGTGAGGCTCTACGGAGCTCCGCCCTCGACGACCAAACCTGGGCGACCCAGCATGCCCGTGAGGCGGCAAATCAAGCCCTCGACGTCCCCTCATGGGAGGCTTAGGCCCGGCCATCATAAGGTGCTGGCTCTACAATAAATGTTTATTCCTCCTTCTGAGCTTCTATCGCTAGGTTTGCGTCGTGAAGTCGCCTGAGCTTGCACAAGTTCTACAATTCTACGCTCCAACATCCCATCACCAAGAGCTCGGCGCTTGTCATCACAAATAAGCTAAAAAGCAACCTCGCCTTCAGAACGTATAGTCAGCGTCACAAGCTTTCGTACCCCGGAAGGTGAAAAAATATTTATATTTCTACGCCTTAGTCACGCATCGTAGTATTCGGATTTACAGCGTATAGTGGTCTAGAGTAAACAAAACAAAAGTTTTGCATAGTTTTACTGGCTGCGGGGTAGCTGCGTTGAAAATAAACTTATTCGCAGAACCTCGGTCGCGTAAACTTTTGGCGGCGACTGTGCGATTGAACACCTGCATTTTCTTTGTTCTGCACACAATTTTTTTTAATGAATGGCCTTCCAGCCAACGTCATGCAGTGCTTACACCTGGTTAATTTTCAGGACAGCAGACTCAGACATGACTTATTAAGTAGAAGAACTGAACTATTATCTAGCACGTCATTATTATCACCAATCAGGTGTAATAAATATGTAAAAAAAAATAAAGGATAATAACATTGCCTATGAAATTTTACTAAAATCTCAGGACTACTTCAAAACTTCGGCTGTTCGTCTTGTGTACGTCCCTATACTTTCTAGCAAACTGAAAGGGAGAAATTCAAGGGTGAAATTGACATCTCTTGTGGCACCATGGCAGAAAAGGGAAGGTGTAGCTTAGTGGGCCCATTTGAAAGGATCAGCTGCGATTGTGCTACTCACGCACAAGGAACGACACTTTTGTATTTTTTTTACAGGCAGTAAAGTGATAAATGGTGTCCGGGGACGCTGGAGTGATCATGACAATACCACCGTAACGATATGGGTGATAAACGATTCTAATAAGGGAACATTTCTGCAAGCCTCACCGTCCTTTCTCATGTTTCTTCAATCGTCCAAACACGTTAAATTTAGCGTAGGAGAAAATTCTTACAGCATTACTGAAGAATTGTACCAGTAATTATATCATGGTGCTGCGATCTGATTCAGCAATAGAGTTAGTTAAGAACAGAACAGCAGAATGCCATAGTAACTTTGGTGATTCTAGCCGAAAAAAATGTCTTCTTGCAACGCTTTGTGGGCATAACTCAAAAAGGGTGTGGTCTGTGATTGGAATCGTTCTCTATTTTTACACGACAAACTACATTAACACGCCCCGGTGTCTTTTCGCATTATTTCCAATATTCCTCTGCGTACGTCGTGGTAAAAGGATATGAAGACCTTCAGTATTTCGGGAATTTCGTGAAGGTATATGGCAATGGTTCAAATGATAAGACACGTGCGCTGCATATTGAGGATAGAATGTTTATGTTTCGAGGTAATGGTTTGTACTAAGCAAAAAAGCTTGTGAAATAATTCGGACAGCCTTCATTTGCACCGAAGATCCGGGACGCCAAAATTCTGCTTTGATATAATGCAAATATACTCAGTCAAATAGCTTCTGTATTCCTTTGTAAGAATACTACGTCGGGGGCTGCAGCCAAGTTTTCTACTTCTGCGTCTTTTAATTGCCCTCACGGGAAGCTATTTATTTTTGTGGTACGTTTCAGGCTGAACAAAAGTCGCACAAACACGCCTTTCCATGACATAGCTGAATAGGCAAAAATATTTCTTAGTAATGTCTTCATAAATGTTTGCCTTAAGAAAGAAATCAACTTTGAAAACACAAAGTTGGGTTTATTGTCTAAAATACATAACACCTAAAGTGCAAAAGAAGTTTAGAAGCACGTTCACATGTTCACGAAACCAGCCAGCTATTTTTTTTTAGGAAGACGTTGGTACAGTAGAAAGAAACGAAACAAGAACCGCAACTAAATGACCTGCGTTTCGGAATATGCCATCTGGCGGGAAACGGCCAAACTAAGCAGCTACAAAGGGATAAAAAAAAATAGCGGCGCCGCTGGCTTCGAACTGCCAATCGTGGTATCAGCGATCCTAATCGGTGGTCGCGCAGAACGCTCGGCTATCGGTTTGAGTGCTACCGGAGGCAAAAACTAGGTTTATATACGTACCACAATAAATTCTGCGACCTTGTTATGAAAACTGCGATTTTGGAACGACTTTTTTGCCATTTCAAGAGTTGCTGCTGCAACTAGCTGAAAGCCGAGTCATTGAAGTTGATAAATCCCCAATAATACGTAGATCGATGCAATAGGCTCATCGCAAAATGCTTTTTACTGGCCAAAAAAGCCTCCAAAATTTTGCCTTTTCCATAGACTCCCATACTTCGAACTTCGCCCGCAATTTGGAACGGGTTTTCTGTCGTAAGTAATGGTACCGCTTGCATGAGATGTCGGGCTAAGATCCTAGAGCCTATTTCCACGGTAATATTTTGAAAGATGGCTTCTATGATTAGTTATTTGGGAAAAACGACGCTCTCCCATAGAAAATGCGCATGTTTTCAGAGGCGGCCGCTAGAGGCGCTGTTCGGCGATGTCTCAGATTCCTGGTATTGGACAAACCACGGATTACAGGGCCTGGAAAGGCTCCGTAAGCTAACTGGACTCCTCTTGACGCACAGCACACGAGCACAAACAATATGGATACACAAATATTACACTGGAACGTGAGAGGTATTATGCAGAACCTCGATGACGTTAAATAACTTCTACACAAATACAATCGAAAGGTGCTGTGCGTTCAGAAGACACACCAGAAACCAACACAAGGTAACTTCCTCAGTAAATACGCAATTTTCCGAAAAGATCGAGATGACGCATTCGCCTCTTCGGGCGGCGTCGCAATCATAGTGAGCAAAGATGTTCCTTGTCGGCCGTTACTTCTCCGAACTCCTCTTGAGGCAGTCGCAGTCCGAGCGGTGCTCTTTCAGAAGTTGGTCACTATAACTTCCCTATATATCCCTACGAATTATGAACTCTCGAGATCAGAGTTTCTAAGCTTTATCGCTCAACTTCCCCAAACATATATCGTTGTTGGAGATCTAAATGCCCTTAACAGCCTGTGGGGTGACTCTCGTTGTGACGCGCGAGGGCGCTTAATTGAAAACTTTCCTTTCTCATGTGATGCGTCCTTGTTAAATAAAAAAGAGCCCACATTCTACTGCGTTGCACACAAAACATATTCATCTATAGATTTAAGCATCGCATCAAGTATACTCACGCCATATCTGGAGTGGAATGTTATCCAAAACCCTTATGGGAGTGACCACTTCCCAATCATTTTAACTTCGACAAAAAGTGAAGAAAACTGTCCTCATGTTCCCCAGTGGAAGATTGATTCTGCCGACTGGAAGCAATACAGAGAGCTCACCCACCTAACATGGGATGAAAACCGTAATCTTAAAATAGACGACGCAGTAGCATATTTCACAGCATTTATTGTAAATATAGCTTTCATATGCATCCCAGAAACACAAGGAAAGCGTTCGAACCAAGTGTTCCTTGGTGGAACCGTGACTGTAGGGAAGCACGAAGAAAGCAAAATAAGGCTTGGGGACGCCTTCGTCACTCTCCAACAAAAGAAAATCTTATAAACTTTAAGAAAGTAAAGAGTGAGGGTCGAAGAACGCGCCGCCGTGCCAAAAGGGAAAGCTGGCAAAAATACATATCAGGCATAAACTCTTACACAGACGGAAAGAAATCCTGGAACCGAGTTACCAAATTAAACGGCCGGCAAACTAATCCTCTGCCATTAGTAAACAACCATGGAAACACTCTTGAAGACCAGGCTGATTTTCTAGGTGCCCACTTCGAGTACATTTCTAGTTCGGCCCATTACACAGATACATTTCTACGGTACCAACGGCAAGCAGAGCGACTGCCCCTGGATCAGAAAATAACAAAGAATGAACCTTACAACCGTCCATTCAGCATGGTGGAATTTCAGGCGTCACTGGGTTCCTGTAATAAGACAGCGCCAGGAAGAGACAGAATAGCTTATGACATGATCAAACACTTACACCCTGAAGCACACAAAACACTTCTGTCGATATTTAACTCCAGATTCTGTGGTGGGTGCTTCCCGGCTGCCTGGAAAGAGGCAATAATAATTCCCATTCTCAAAGAGGGCAAGGACCCCTCTTCGGCCAGCAGTTATAGGCCTATAGCCCTAACATGTTGCCTGTGCAAACTGTTTGATAAAATGACTAACCGGCGCCTGATCCGTTTTCTTGAAAGTAACAACACACTAGATCCCTTACAGTGCGGCTTCAGGGAAGGTAGATCCACAACAGACCACCTTGTCCGCATCGAGACAAATATCCGGGATGCCTTCGTGCATAAACAGTTTTTCTTGTCGGTGTTCTTAGACATGGAGAAAGCCTATGACACCACATTGCGTTTTGGAATCCTTCGTGATCTGGCAGGAATGGGTATCCGAGGGAACCTGCTGAACGTGATTCAAAGTTATCTCTCGAACCGCACCTTCCGTGTTCGCGTTGGTAACGTCTTATCTCGCCCATTCACCCAAGAGACTGATGTGCCACAAGGAGGTGTGCTGAGTTGCACTCTATTTGTTGTAAAAATGAATTCTTTGCACAGTGTCATACCCCGCAAAATGTTTTATTCGGTGTACGTGGATGATGTGCAAATCGGTTACAAATCTTGTAATCTTGCTATCTGCGAACGACAGGTGCAGCTTGGCCTCAACAAAATTTCCAAATGGGCGGACGAGAATGGATTTAGACTAAACCCACAAAAAAGCACGTGCGTCCTCTTCTGGAACAAAAGAGGTCTGCAACCAGACCCCGCTATTGACCTTAATGGAGAACGGCTATCTGTGAGTCATGAATACAAATTTTTAGGCCTCATCTTAGATTCTAAGTTAACTTTTGTCCCGCACCTGAAGTACCTGAATACAAAGTGCCTGAAGGCTATGAATCTGCTGTAGCTCTTGTCACGCACATCATAGGGAAGCGACAGGAGATGCCTCCTTAGCTTATACAAAAGCCTTGTATGGTCACGCCTTGACTACGGAGCCATAGTTTATAACTCAGCAACACCTAGTGCTTTAAAGATGCTGGATCCCGTTCACCATCTGGGTATTCGGCTTGATACAGGCGCCTTCAGGACTAGCCCTGTATAAAGCCTGTATGTTGAGTCGGATGAATGGTCCCTGCATCTCCAAAGAGCATATCTAGGTCTATCTTACTCCCTGAAGGTAAAGGCAGATGTAGAACACCCATGCCATTCCGCTATAAGCGACATATCGGCTGCCAGGCTGTATCAAAACCGGCCGTCTGTGAGGACTCCTTTGTCCATGCGTCTAGAAGCGTCGGCTGAAGAAACAGGCATACTACTACAGGAGAATGTCTTAACGGCTCCCAGTCGGCTTCCACCACCTTGGGGAGTGGCAGACTATTGAGTGCGATCTCTTTTTCATAGAGATCTCCAAGCACGCACCTGAGGCTCATATGCGCTCACACTTTCTCGAGCTTCAGGCGAATTACTCATGTGCAGCATTTTACACAGACGCTTCCAAATCTCCTGCTGGGGTTGCGTACCCAGCTCTGGGACCGTCTTTTTGAACATCTGGTACACTAAATCCACATACAAGTATTTTTACAGCGGAAGCATACGCAATCCTCTCGGCAGTTAAACACATAAAGCTAATGAATGTTACCAAAGCAGTTGTGTTCACAGACTCATTGAGCGTCATTAGAGCTCTAATGAGTCTACGAAAATACAAGAATTCAGTTCTTAACGAACTCTACAGCTGCTCCCCGCAGGGGCGTCTGCGCAAGCAGGCGTTTGGTGAGTTGCGCCACCACGTACCCGAGCACACGAGGGTTGGACCCTCCCGCGTCTAACCGTGCGCGGCTTAGCCGTGTCTGGGGAAAGGGGGATCCTGGGGGTTGAGCCGATGCTGGGTGCTCGGACCTTTAAGGCCCGCGGCGGAGGCAACACACCTCTTCGGCCTCTGCTTCACATAGACGGCACCTCCAGACTGACCCACCTGGAGGAAATCGGCAGTCGCCTTTTCCTGTCCCCCTCTTCAGTCTTTTGTCTTTCTCTCTCACTTTTCCATCTTTCCTGTCTTCTAGTCACTTCTACTCACTTCCGAATTTCTGGGCGGCAAGGGTTAACCTGGTGTACTTATCCAACCTTGGGTATTTTATATTAGGTTATAGCGGCGATGCATGGCTGGCGACTGCAAGTATTCTAACTTTGTAGCGTCCCCTTGTTGGGCTCGGTGGTGGGTGGCTACCATCGCCGCCGAATTTTCCATTTTTACATGGCAAATGCTTTTCCCCTACTTCCTGATCGCTCCCTGAAAAGGGGGCGCACCGATGAAACATTCAACTTTTTTATGAAACCTAAAGAAATTTTTCCCAAATACCACGTAGTACATAGCCAACACGAAACCAAGACTGTCCGTACAATATCCCCATTTGTTGTAGCAAAATGTCTGACAGAAGCAATCGGCCCAGGTTACAAAGTCACTAAGATGGGAAGCGGAGACCTTCTTTTGGAAGTGCGTGATAAGCCACAGTACAACAAATTGTCGAAACTTGTTGCATTTGGTGACATTCCCGTCTCAGTGGGCCCTCACAGGTCAATGAACACTGTACGCGGTGTCATTTCTGATGACGACCTTCTAGAACTCAGTGAAAGCGAGCTGTTGGATGGATGGCAAGACCAAAATGTAGTAAAGGTTCAAAGAATTAAGTTAAGGCGTGACGACAAAGAAATTCCCACAAAACATGTAATTATCACTTTTGGAACAAGCGACCTACCAGATTGAATCGAGACCGGATATTGTAAGCTCCGTGTACGACCATACATCCCCAATCCGCGCCGATGCTTCAAGTGTCAGCGTTTTGGGCATGGGTCTCAGAGCTGCCGAGGGCGCGCTACCTGTGCGAAATGTGCTTCCAAAGAACATGCCTCAGACAACTGCACTTCCACAACCCATTGTGCCTACTGTGACGGAGACCACCCCGCCTATTCGCGATCGTGCCCGTCATGGAAGAAAGAAAAAGAAATAATACAACTCAAAGTCAAACTAAACATATCATTTCCAGAGGCGCGCAAGCGTTTTGCTGCCCATAATCAGTCCAGTCCTTCCTGCACCGATGTGGCGCGCCGGGGGGCAGCGTCACATCCTGCGGCAGCCGCCCGAGTCACACAGAGTGTGACGGCGGCTACGCCTTCAGCCCCCCTGGCAGGAGCAGCCAGTGCTGTTCCGCCCCCTACAACGCAGGGCCAGCAGTCTTCCGGACCTGCCGGCACCAGGGTCACTGCTCGTGCAGACCGGCCCCCAAAACCCCTGAGTGTGCCCGTGGAGCGGGCAGCATCCAGCGCCTCTGACGAGGTGATGGATGCAAGCATCACTACTCCGGCGTCCCTGGCGCCGAAGGAGCGGCGTAGCTCCGTGGAGCGCGTCGGGAGAAAAGAAAAATCCCGTATCACGGGGCCTGGAAAGGTCTCGTGAACTACCTTATTTCTCTTGACACACACCACAAAACACTTCCAATATGGCTACACAGATCATGCATTGGAATGTGAGAGGTCTACTCCACAATCTGGACGACATAAAGGAACTCCTACACAAGTTTAATCCACGAGTGCTCTGTGTGCAAGAGACGCACCTCAATCCTGCACACACCAACTTTCTGCGGCAATATGCCATTTTCCGTAAAGACCGCAACGACGCTTTGGTTTCATCGGGCGGTGTCGCCATAATAGTTGATAAGGGTGTCGCCTGCCAACATTTGCAGCTGCAAACGCCCCTTGAGGCAGTTGCAGTCACAGCAGTGCTTTTTGATAACCTGTTAACAATTACTTCCTTATACATCCCCCCCAGCTATCAACTCTCCAGAACAGAATTTGAAAGCTTTATTGCTCAACTTCCGGAGCCCTATATTCTCGTTGGAGACCTAAATGCACATAATACCTTGTGGGGTGACTCTCGATGTGATGCCAGAGGGCGCCTGATAGAAAATTTCCTGTTATCTACAGGTGCATGTTTGCTAAATAAGAAACAACCAACCTTTTACAGCGTCGCAAACAAAACATGTTCATGCATAGATTTAAGCATTGCGTCAAGCACAGTCGTGCCCTACTTGGAATGGAAGGTGGTTAACAATCCATACGGGAGTGACCATTTTCCCATTATCTTAAAATTAACAAAACAAGAAGAATGCTCACCACATGTGCCCCAGTGGAAAGTCGACTCAGCGGACTGGAAACGATACAGAGAGTTGACTTATTTGACCTGGAATGACATTCGTATGCTTAGTATTGACGATGCAGTTGCATATTTAACAGCATTTATTTTGGATGCAGCGTCAATATACATCTCACAAACAAATGGATCATCTTCTAAACGACGTGTTCCCTGGTGGAACGATGAATGTAGGAAAGCGCGAAAGAAACAAAATAAGGCTTGGTATCACCTCCGTAACTCTCCGACTACAGAAAACTTGATCAGCTTTAAGAAAATAAAGTCTGAAGGTAGAAGAACGCGCCGCCGTGCCAAAAGGGAAAGCTGGCAAAAATACATCTCCGGCATTAATTCTTATACAGATGAAATAAAAGTCTGGAACAGGGTTAAGAAAATAAAAGGCCGCGAAACTCATCCTCTACCTTTAGTAAACACACAAGGAGACACTCTTGAGGACCAGGCTGATTGTCTAGGAGCACACTTCGAGCACATTTCCAGTACATCACATTACACAGATACATTTCTAAGATACCAGCGACAAGCAGAGCGTCAGCCTCTGGCTCAAAAAGCCACAGCAAATGATGCATACAATCGTCCATTTAGCATGGCGGAGTTCCAGGCTTCACTAAATTGTTGTAAGAAATCTACTCCCGGAAGTGACAGAATAATATATGAAATGGTCAAACATTTACATCCAGAAACCCACAGAACACTACTCTCACTATTTAACTCCATGTTCTCTGCTGGCTATATTCCGTCCGCCTGGAAAGAAGCCATCGTAATTCCTATTCTCAAAGAGGGCAAGGACCCTTCCTCACCCAGTAGTTATAGGCCTATAGCTCTGACAAGTTGTATATGCAAACTCTTTGAGAAAATGGTTAACCGACGCCTCATCTATTATCTTGAAAACAACAAAATACTCGATCCCTTACAGTGCGGCTTTAGAGAAGGTCGATCCACAACAGATCACCTTGTTCGCATCGAGACAAATATCCGTGATGCCTTTGTCCATAAACAGTTTTTCTTGTCAGTATTCTTAGATATGGAGAAGGCATACGACACAACTTGGCGTTTTGGAATTCTTCGTGACCTGGCTGGAATGGGAGTCCGAGGCAACTTATTAAATGTGATACAGAGCTACCTCTCTGATCGCACGTTCCGTGTTAGAGTTGGTAACGTCCTGTGTCGACAATTCACGCAGGAGGCTGGTGTACCACAAGGTGGTGTCCTGAGCTGTACTTTATTTATTGTCAAGATGAACTCGCTCCAAACTGTCATACCACGTACAATGTTTTATTCTGTATATGTGGATGATATCCAAATGGGTTTCAAATCATGTAATCTTAGTATCTGCGAGCGACAAGTACAGCTTGGCTTAAATAAATTGTCTAAATGGGCGGACGAGAATGGATTTAAACTCAACCCCCAAAAAAGCACATGCGTTCTCTTCTCGAACAAGAGAGGTGTACTGCCTGACCCTGCTATTGATCTTAATGGACAACGGCTATCTGTCAGCCACGAACATAAATTTCTAGGAATTATCTTAGACTCCAAATTAACTTTTGTTCCTCACCTCAGGTATCTGAGAATGAGGTGTTTGAAGACAATGAATTTACTGAAGCTCATGTCTCGGACATCCTGGGGAAGTGACAGGAGATGCCTTTTGAGTCTCTACAAAAGTCTTATACGGTCACGCCTCGATTACGGAGCTATAGTATATAACTCCGCTGCACCTAGTGCTTTAAGGATGCTAGATCCCGTTCACCACTTGGGTATACGCCTTGCTACAGGTGCTTTCAGGACTAGTCCTGTAGAAAGCCTGTATGTGGACTCTAACGAATGGTCTCTACATCTACAAAGGACATATTTAAGTTTTTCCTACGCCCTGAAGGTTAAATCGGATATTCAGCATCCATGTCATTTTACCATTCGCGACATCTCCACTGCCAGGCTGTTCCATAACCGCCCCGCTATTAGGGCTCCATTGAACCTTCGTTTAGAGGTACTGGCAGAGGACACAGGCATCCCACTACTAGAAAATGTCATCATGGCTCCTACTCGCCTGCCCCCACCTTGGGAATGGCAGACTATTCAGTGTGACATCTCTTTTATAGAAATATCCAAACAAGCACCGGAGGCACATATACATTCCCATTTTCTTGAGCTCCAGGAGAAGTACTCCTGCGCAGAATACTATACAGATGCTTCGAAGTCCTCTGCTGGTGTTTCTTACACAGCTCTCGGAGACTCATTTTCTACATCTGGGGCACTAAATCCACACACATCTATTTTTACAGCAGAAGCGTATGCTATACTATCGGCTGTTAAACACATAAGGCTCACAAACCTCTCTAGGGCCATTGTGTTCACTGATTCATTAAGTGTAGTCAGAGCCCTAATTAGTCTACGAAAACATAAGAACTCTGTTTTTAATGAACTGTACAGCTTGTTGTGCTCTGCATATAAGTGCAACCAAGTGATTCTTTTATGCTGGGTACCTGGCCACAAAGGTATAAAAGGCAATGAAGCTGCAGATGAAAACGCTACGTCAGTAGCCTCTAGTGACACGGACGCAAATATCCCCATCCCTGCCACAGACCTACAGTCTTTTCTACGCCGTAAGCTGAGGAAGCATTGGCAAGGAGAGTGGGATACCCGAGTATTAAATAAGCTACACATGATAAAACCAAAACTAGGTAACTGGATAACTGAGAAAACGGCACGATATAAGGAAGTGCTTGTCTGTCGATTAAGAATAGGACACACTTACAGTACCCACTCTTACCTCCTGACTGGGAGTGATCCTCCGACTTGTAGTAAGTGCGGCAATATTCTGACAGTTGTCCATGTTATTATTCAATGCCCTGCAATAGAAGCAGAGAGGAAAACGTACTTCCCCTCTGCATATCGCGAAAACATACCTCTCCACCCGGCATATTTCCTTAGCAATGAACCGCTTTTTAATCTGAAAGCAGTCTTGGAATTCTTAAGTGAAACAGACTCCCTGAAAATTATCTGGCCAGGTAACTTTTAGCATCTTATTAATAGCCCTTGTATTCAAGGCCACTCTTCAAGCTCTAGTGTCACATTTGTTATAGTCTTATATCTGCTACATCATGCTTCTTTAAGGAAACTCAATTGCCATAGCCCACATCACAAACTAATCAATGTCATTATTTTAGTATGTATATGTTTTACGCCGTTTACAGCGACTGTTTTTAGGCCCTTTTACAGCCAGGTCACATCTGCCATCAGAAACTCATTGCCCACATCATCAACAGCTTATCGATAACGTTAACACTTGTCATGGCGCTCTTTGGCCATACCTGGCCCTTGCGCCATAAAGCACAACACATCATCATCAACTCTACAGCTGCTTATGCTCAGCCTACATGGGCAATCAAATGGCCATAGTGTGCTGGGTGCCTGGTCATAGAGGCATAAAAGGCAATGTAGCTGCAGACGAAAGTGCCACGTGAGTAGTTTTTAAGTATACAGACACATACATAGCTATCTCTCCCACTGACCTAAAGCCTTTCTTGCGCCATCAGTGTCGGAGATGTTGGCAAAGACAGTGGGACAACGAAGTGTCAAACAAGCTACATATGATCAAACCAAGAATAGGGAAATGGATGTCCGAGAAAATGGCAAGACACAAGGAAGTGTTTCTTTGTAGGTTAAGAATAGGTCATACTTTTGGCACACACTCGTACCTCCTTTCTAGAAGTGATCCTACAAAATGTGATAGGTGTGGCGACATTCTTACAGTCCTCCATGTTCTTGTCGAGTGCCCTGAAATAGAAGCCCAGCGTAAAAAGTACTTTTATCCCGCATATCGTGAGCACATCCCTCTTCACCCAGCATTCTTTCTTAGCCATGAGCCGCTTTCTGATTTTAATACAGTCTTCAAGTTTTTAGCAGCTGTAAACACTTTACAAATCATGTGGCCAGGGTATCTGTAGCGCAGCCTCGTCTTGCAGGCTGCAGCTGCAGTGCAAAGTTTGTACAGCACGTGCCTCCCAGCCCTTGATTTCAAGGAACCGCTTGAGGCACTAGTGCCATTGTATACGTTTTAATACATCATTAATTTGTAACGGAATCTTGATAGTGACAACTCTAATCATTAGTCATTGTCATTATTTTATAGCCAATATATTTTACGCAATTTACAGCGACTTGCTATTTTAGGCCTTTTTACAGCCATGTTACATCAACTATTTATAATTCATAGACCACTCTATAGTACATTGGAAAACTATCATCACTTGTCATCGCGCTCTTTGGTCATATCTGGCCCTTGCACCAATAAAAACCACATATTATTGTGCCTCGAAGGTGGAGCCCTTAGTCCGGGGGCCCATAGGTAGCAGCCACCGCCTCGGCACGGTCGACCAGCCATTGCTGGCCAGTCGCCGTCACGTCGACCAGCCGCTCCTCCCAGGAGGTGAGGGTGGGGTTTGGAACGGGAGGGACGTGGGTAATGTCTTGCCAAAGCCAGACGATATGCAGTAGGGTGGGGCGGTCACCGCAGTGCGGGCATTAAGCTGGACCACGGGAGGGGTAGAGGTAGGAATAGAAAAGGGGCGTCGGGAAAGTATTCGTCTGTAGTTGTCGCCAACAGAGAGCCTGTCGGCGAGTAAGGGAAGGATGAGGTGGGGGGTAGTGTTGCCGAGTTAGTCGTATCTCAGCAAGTTGGGATGCGTACGAGAAAGGTTGCGGTCGGATGATGGCAGAGCGATCCACAGCGGCTCGGTGTGAGAGTTCTCGGGCCAGCGCATGAGCTTGCTCATTACCGGGGATCGCTAGGTGCCGAGGCACCCAGACCAACCGAAAAGTATGCGAGGTGGATGATAGGAAGGACTCCAGTAGGAATGTGGTAGTAGAATGTAAAGTGTTGAAAAGAAAACACCGACAAGCTGCCTGGGAGTCTGTGAGAATATGATTTGGGGTAGAAGGAGGGAGAGAAGAGGTGGAACGGATTGCCCTGGCAATCGCGCGTTCTTCCAGGAGGGAGACGTCAGTTAATGTACGTTCCGAGGCTGCGAATACGGTCATGAGATCAGAGTCCACTACTACCGTGACTCTCCTGCGTTCATCCGCTGGGCTGGCGTCAGTGAAAAGCACACGAACAGCGCTGCAGCCCACGAGATATTCGCGCCGCAAGTAACGCGACCGATGAACCCGGCGGGCAGTATGGCGAGTAGGGTGCATATGGCGGGGAATAGGAGATACCGTGAGCTTGGCACGCGCTGCTGGGGAAAGGCCCGTCGATGCAAGGACACTAGGGCTGGGTTGGTAACCAAGTGAACTAAGAAGATTCCGTCCCTGAGGTGTAGAATTCAAGCGGGTCAGCTGGGCGGCCTGGTGGGCTTCTATAAGTTCCTCTAAAGTGTTAGTCACCCCAAGTCGCTCCAGGTTAAGGGCAGCCGTGTGTATAGGAAGGCCAAGCGCAAGTTTCTGCGCTTTCCGTAGTAGGGTAGACATACGTGCGCGTTCAGTGCAAGTTAGGTTGTGATAAGGTAGGTGGTATAGTAGGCGTGAGTATATCAAGGCCTGTACAAGGTGTAAGGCATCAGCCTCTTTGAAGCCATGTCGGCGGTTAGACACCCGCCGAAGCATATGCATGATTTGGTTACATTGGGTGGTAAGTTGGCGAAGGTTTTGTGTTGCTTTGGCGTTGGCTTGTAAAGTGAAACCAAGCACCTTTATGGACGATTTACGTGAAACAGGTTTCGCATCCAATGTGATGTTAAGAGACAAGTCTTTCTGTCCGCGAGCGTGTTTTGTGACAGCGAGTACCTCCGACTGGGCAGGGGACCATGTGAGACCTCCACGCCGGACGTATTGCTCTATGGTGGTAGCTGCTTCCTGCAGCTGGGTTTCAAAGTATCCGAGGGAGCCTTTCGTAACCCAGACAGTGATGTCTTCTGGGTAAAGAGCATGACGAACATCCGAGATCTGATCGAGGAGGGGAGGGAGACCTCGCATGGCAAGGTTGAATAGGAGCGCTGATAGCACGGAGCCTTGCGGAGTGCCGCGGTTTGAGACAGGTTC
Source organism: Dermacentor silvarum (assembly GCF_013339745.2). Classification (NCBI taxonomy): domain Eukaryota; kingdom Metazoa; phylum Arthropoda; class Arachnida; order Ixodida; family Ixodidae; genus Dermacentor; species Dermacentor silvarum. Next base: position 51,919 of record NW_023606172.1, read on the forward strand.
AGTAGGGGAGCGGAGATCACCGATGACAAGGCTGGCAGATCGGTCGCGAAGAAAGTTTCGGACATAATTACACACCTTCGCGCCGCAGCCAGTAGCTCCTAACTGTTCAAGAATCAAATCGTGGGAGAGGTGATCGAACGCCGCCTTGAGGTCTATGGCTAACACGGCGCGGTATTGTGCAGAGCTTGCTAAGTTTATGACATCGTGTTTCAGGCGGAGCATTGTGTCCTGTGTTGATATGCCACCACGATAACCATAAAGAGTGTCGGGAAGCGCGCAGGTGTAAGAAAGAAATTTATGCAAGCGGAGCTGCACAATTTTCTCGAGCACTTTGCCAAGGCACGAGGTGAGAGAAATCGGGCGCATGTTCTCTAAAGAGAGGGGTTTTCCTGGCTTGGGGATGAGAACTAGTGTGGCCTCTTTCCACTCTTTTGGTACGGTACCGGTTTCCCATACCTCATTCAAGTAAGTCGTAAGTTGATTAGTGTCAGAATCAGAGAGGCTATAAAGTAACGAATACCGGATTCGGTCGGGACCAGGGGATGTGTTACGGCGAATGTCGGTGAGCACTGCGCGAAGCTCAGTGACAGTTATAGGCGCGTCAAGATAAGCCAGTGTGTTGGGAGGACCCCTGTAGTCCGCGTAGCGTGGCGCGTCTGGTGGTGGGAGATTACGCCGTCGTAACTGTGCAAGGCATTCGGTGTCTGGAATGTTAGTTGTGTGGAGAAGTTTCCTAATGCTTCTGGATTTCTCTGATTTTGTTGGCCGGGCTCTATTAGATGGCGTAGCAGAGACCAGGTACGCGCAGTACTGAGATTGCCATTAAGTTTATCACAAAGTGAGTGCCAGTTATGGCTGGTAAGGCTCTTAGCGTAATGAAGAGCCTCAGCAGAGCGCTGTGCAATGCGCAGCCTCAGCTTCCTGTTGTGACGCTGGCGGCGCCACCGTTTGGTTAAGCTACGGCGCGCGTCCCATAAGTGGACGAGGTGGGCATTTATGTCTGGTGCATCAGGCGTTGTGGTGAGGGTATGCGTGTGAACATCGAGCCGGGTTTGCAGTGTGTGCACCCAATCGGTAAGCTTGTCGGTTGCGGACGTGGTGCCAGAGGCTGCGCGGAAGGCGGGCCAGTCTGTTAGTCGGATCTGGCGTGCCTCCCCCACGAAGTCTTTTCTATTATTTGAGTAGCAATGATTAAGTGGTCACTACCTAAATACTCGTCAAAGTTGTGCTAGGTGCAGGAATGACGACCATGATATAAAGGGTAAGATCTGGGATGTGTCCCGAGAAACGCTTGTACCAAGACGAGTTGGTACCGATGGGTCCCCCGCAGGGGCGGCTGCGTCAGCAGGCGTTTGGTGAGTTGCGCCACCACGTACCCGAGCACACGAGGGTTGGACCCTCCCGCGTATAGCCGTGCGCGGCTTAGCCGTGTCTGGGGAAAGGGGGATCCTGGGGGTTGAGCCGATGCTGGGTGTTCGGACCTTTAAGGCCCCCCGGCGGAGGCAACACACCTCTTCGGCCTCTGCTTCACATAGACGGCACCCCCGGACTGACCCACCCGGGGGAAATCGGCAGTCGCCCTTTCCTGTTCTTCCCCTCAATCTTCGTCTTTCTCTCTGACTTTCAATCTTTCCTGTCTCCTACTGACTTTCTTTTACTTCTGATCTTCTGGGCGGCAAGGGTTAACCTTGTGTGGGTAGCCAACCTTGGATATTCCATATTTGGTTATAGTGGTGACGTACAGCTGGCGTCTGCAGGCCTTGTGTTTACAGGCCCTGCAGCGTCCCCTTGTTGGGCTCCATGGTGGGTGGCTGGCGTTGCTGCCGAAAACCCAGATATTCTTATGGCTAGTCATTTTCCACCACTCCCTGATCGCCGTCTGAAAAGAGGGCGCATCGAAGATGTGTTCCAGTTTTTTGGACGCCAAACACAGAATTTCCCCATATTTCATGTCATTCACTCTGAAACCTCAAACAAATCGGTACGAACAATGTCACCATTTCTTGTCTCAAAGTCTTTGACTAATATTTTTGGACCAGGCTTTAAAGCATCCAGGATGGCAAGCGGGGATCTCCTCTTGGAGCTCCGTGATGTGAAACAATATGAGAAACTGCCCAATCTGGTATCATTTGGGGACACCCAAGTGACAGTAACCCCACATCGTACTATGAACACCACCCGTGGCGTTATCTCAGATGATGATTTAATGGAGCTAACCGAGGCTAAACTCTTGGAGGGCTTCAGTGAGCAAAATGTGATAAACGTTAAAAGAATTAAGATGAGGCGCGACGGCAAAGAAATCAAGACCAAGCACCTAGTACTTACTTTTGGTTCAAGTGTACTGCCCGAGTCCATCGAGGCCGGCTACCTCAGACTTCGTGTTAGGCCATACGTGCCAAATCCTCTTAGGTGCTTCAAGTGCCAGCGATTCGGGCACAGTTCACAGAATTGCCGAGGCCGGCAAACTTGTGCTAAGTGCAGTGCCAATGAACATTCCTCCGAAACTTGCAATAACACTCCACATTGTGTCAACTGTGATGGTGAGCACGCCGCATACTCACGGTCGTGCCCGTCATGGAAAAAAGAGAAAGAAATTGTGACTATTAAAGTCAAGAAAATATCACATTCAAGGAGGCACGTAGGCGGGTATCATACCTGCCCAAAAACACCTTTGCCGATGTGGCGCGTCAGGGGGCAGCGACACAACGGCTTCCGGCGCCTGCCCGGCCCGCAAGCAGCGAGCCCGCAGTGACGCCATCCGCCCCCTCGGCGGCTGCAGCTAGCGCTGCTCCGCCAACTCGCAAGAAGGGGCCATCGACCTCTGGGCTGGTGGCCTCCACTGCCTCGTCCCTCGAGGCGAGGCCTTCCCATCAAACCAACCGCTCGCAAGAGCGCGTGTCCAGCGCCTCGCAAGAGGCGATGGACACAACAACTGGCCAGACGGCGCCGTCAGCGCCTAAGGAGCCGCGAGAATCTCGCGATCGCTCCAAAAAAGAAAAAGCCCGCATCACAGGGCCCGACAAGGGCTCTGTAGCTTAAGTTAGTCTCCTTTACACACAGCACAAAAAACACGTTCAACATGAATACACAAATTATACAGTGGAACGTCAGAGGACTCCTACACAACCTCGATGACGTCAAAGAAATCCTACACAAGTTTAATCCGAAGGTGCTGTGTGTTCAGGAGACACACCTTAAACCTACACAATGCAACTTTCTCCGGCAATACGCCATCTTTCGCAAAGACCGCGATGACACCTCCGTGTCATCCGGCGGTGTTGCTATCGTAGTTGACAGAGGTGTTGCCTGTCGAGAACTGAAACTTCGTACGCCCCTAGAGGCAGTTGCTGTCCGAGGGGTATTGTTTGACAGGCTAGTCACTGTTAGCTCTATATACATCCCTCCTAATTATCATCTTAATAAAACTGAATTTCAGAACTACATAGATGAACTTCCGGCACCATACATAGTTGTCGGAGATTTAAATGCACATAACACATTGTGGGGAGACTCTCGTTGCGATGCGAGAGGACGCCTAATTGAAAACTTTCTCTTTTCTTCAGGAGCATGTTTACTTAATAAGAAAGAGCCAACTTACTACAGCATGGCGCACAACACATACTCCTCCATAGATTTAAGTATCGTGTCGAGTACACTGATTCCGTACCTGGAGTGGTCCGTTCTGAAGAACCCTTTTGGGAGCGACCACTTCCCAATCATGTTAAAACTGACAAAACAAGATCTATGTTCCCCACACATTGCCCGATGGAAGGTTGACTCGGCTAACTGGGAACGTTTCCACGAACAAACTTATTTAAGCAGGGATGATATTGCCTTTTTAAATATAGATGATGCTGTAGCATATATAACGGGCTTTATAATTGAGACTGCCACAACATGCATCCGTCAAACTAACGGACTGGCGAATAAACGTCGTATCCCGTGGTGGAACGAAGAATGCAAGGAAGCACGGAAAAATCAAAACAAAGCTTGGGGACGACTTCGCGACTCTCCAACCGCCGAAAACTTGATTAATTTCAAACAAATAAAGTCCCAGGCTAGAAGAACACGTCGACGTGCTAAAAGGAAGAGTTGGGAGAAGTACATCTCCAGTATAAATTCTTACACGGATGAGACGAAAGTGTGGAATCGAGTAAATAAATTAAAAGGCCGGGAGGTACACCCACTCCCCTTAGTAAATACTCAAGGAGAGAGCCTGGAAGATCAGGCTGGTTGTCTGGGCGAACACTTTGAATATATCTCCAGTGCGTCCCACTACACACAAGCATTTTGAGAGTCAAAGAACGCGAAGAGCGACAGCCCCTAAAACGTAAAGGTTCATCGAGTGAGGTCTACAATTATTCATTTACTTTAACTGAACTGAAAGCATCCCTCGCTTGCTGCAATAACTCTGCGCCAGGCGGTGATCGTGTCATATATGAAATGATTAAGCACCTGAATCCTGAAGCGCTGAAAACACTCCTGTATCTTTTCAATGTCATGTGGGCGCATGGATATATCCCGTCCTCGTGGAAGGAAGCTATAGTCATTCCCGTGCTTAAACAAGGCAAAGACCCGTCCCTAGCCAGCAGCTACAGGCCAATAGCGCTAACAAGCTGTCTGTGCAAACTATTTGAAAAAATGATCAACAGGCGCTTAATCTGTTTCCTTGAAAATAACAAATTACTAGACCCCTTCCAATGTGGTTTCAGGGAAGGTATGTCCACAACAGACCACCTTGTTCGCATTGAGTCTTATATTATAGACGCTTTTATACATAAGCAGTTCTGTCTTTCAGTGTTCCTCGACCTAGAAAAAGCTTACGACACGACATGGCGCTACGGCATTCTCCGAGATCTCTCTGCGATGGGTGTCCGTGGCAACATGCTAAACACAATCGAAAGTTACCTGTCTAACCGCACATTCCGCGTAAGAGTCGGCAACGCTTTGTCTAAGTCATTCACCCAAGAGACCGGTGTGCCACAGGGAGGCGTGCTTAGTTGCACACTATTTATTGTAAAAATGAATTCCCTGCACACAGTCATTCCACGGTCAATGTTTTACTCCGTTTATGTCGACGATGTGCAAATTGCCTTCCAGTCATGCAATATTGCCATCTGCGAACGACAAGTGCAGCTTGTAATAAACAAATTGTCCAAATGGGCAGATGAGAACGGTTTTAAAGTAAACGCTCAGAAGAGCACTTGCGTACTCTTTACAAACAAGAGGGGCATAATGCCTGTCCCCAGTATACAAATCAAAGGAGATGCACTCTCTGTCAGCAGCGAGCATAAGTTTCTAGGCATTATTTTGGATTCCAAGCTTACATTTATTCCTCATATTAAGTATCTTAAGGCCAAATGCCTGAAGACAATGAACCTTTTAAAGCTTCTGTCACGTACGACTTGGGGTAGTGACCGAAAGTGTCTGCTTAACCTGTATAAAAGTCTTGTCCTCTCACGCCTTGATTACGGGTCTATAATTTATAATTCTGCAACGCCAAGTGCATTAAAAATACTAGACCCTGTTCACCACTTAGGTATCCGCCTCGCGGACTGGTGCTTTCAGGACAAGTCCAATCCAGAGCCTCTACGTAGAGTCGAATCAGTGGTCACTTCATCTGCAGCGGTCATACAGCAGTTTTACATATTTTCTGAAAGTGCAAGGAAATATTGAACATCCGTCTTATTCAACAATAAACGATGTGACCGCTGCCACACTATTCACAATCGACCTGCAGCGAGAAAGCCGTTCTCTTTGCGTGTGAGGAATCTTAGTGAGGAAATGGGTGTTCCACTGCTTGATCATCGTCCTATGGCCCCAGTGAAACTGTTACCTCCGTGGCAGTGGCAGCTCATAGATTGTGACACATCATTTATAGAAGTCACGAAACACGCATCAGAGGCACACATTAAAATGCATTTCCTAGAACTTCAGTCCAAGTACTCGTGCACAGAGTATTACACAGACGCTTCTAAGTCACACGCCGGGGTTTCTTATGCAGCCGTCGGCCCATCCTTCTCGGAATCCGGTGTACTCCACCCGGAAACAAGTATCTTTACAGCTGAGTCCTATGCACTTTTATCAGCTGTAAAGCATATAAAGAAATCAAAACTTCAAAAGACTATCATATATACAGACTCTCAAAGTGTCGTGAAAGCCTTGATGTCATTCTGCAAACTAAGAAATCCTGTACTCATTGAGCTCTATTCTGTTCTTTGTAGAGCTTACGCAACTAACCAGCATGTCACTATATGCTGGGTGCCTGGGCATAGAGGCATCGAGGGCAATGTTCTTGCAGACCAAATGGCCACATCAGTGACATCAACCGCTATTAACTCTACAGCTGCTGTTTCTGCAACAGATTTGAAACCTTTCTTGCGAAAGAAACTGCGAAGCCACTGGCAACGCTTGTGGGACACACAAACAGTAATAAGCTTCATTTTATTAAGCCACAGCTAGGTACTGGCCCCCCATAACTAAAACACGACGAACTGATGTCCTGTTCTGTCGTCTAAGAATAGGACATACATATTGTCACGTAGTAGTGACGCTGAAGAAAACAGTCGTAAAACTGTGTACAACGAAACTGGTTGTTTATTGGGCGAACCTGTGCCCACAAAAGGAAGGTACACTCAAAGCACAACGATAGCGGCGAACACAGTCGGCGATCGTCGAAAATCTGATCAGCGGCGAAACGCGTCGGCTTTTATACCTGAGTCATCGAAGGTTCTAGATTAATCCCTGATGCCCGCGTGTCTTCCAGAAAGTTCTAGAGAATTCGCGTCAGTCATGCAATCAGATAACATAAGCGTCGGTGAAAACAGGCAATGGAAAGAAGCATCGATAACGTTCTAGAAACTTCCGATACAGGCGCGTCCTGCGCCGAGCGATAACGTTTAACATTTGTTAGCCGGTGGAAAGCGGCCACCGGTGAAAGATAAACATCTATACGTGTCAATACCCTCCCCTTAAAAAGCATCGTCCCGATGCTACAAACAAATGTGAAAGCGAAAACAGAACCACACGTAATAAAGAAAAAAAATAAAGTAACAAAGTACCTAAGTTCGTCAGCGGGCGTAGAAAGGCTTAAGACGCACCACATGGACGACTTCGGGTCGTGCGCGGCGCCGCTGTGATTGCGAAATGCCGTCTGGCACGACCTCATAGTCCAGTGCGCCAATACGTCGGATGATCTTATATGGTCCGAAATAGCGACGTAAGAGTTTTTCGCTAAGTCCTCGTCGGCGTATCGGAGTCCAGACCCAAACACGGTCTCCGGGCTGGTACTCGACGTAGCGTCGTCGAAGATTGTAGTGTCGGCTGTCGGTCCTCTGCTGGTTCTTGATGCGCAGGCGGGCGAGCTGTCGACCTTCTTCGGCACGCTGCAAATAGGTGGCAACGTCTAGATTTTCCTCATCGGTGACGTCCGGTAGCATGGCGTCAAGCGTCGTTGCCGGGTTCCTTCCGTAGACCAGGTTGAACGGCGCCATGTGCGTCGTTTCTTGCACGGCCGTGTTGTATGCGAAGGTCACGTACGGAAGGATGGCATCCCACGTCTTGTGTTCGACGTCGACGTACATTGCCAGCATGTCGGCGATGGTCTTATTTAGGCGCTCGGTGAGGCCATTCGTCTGCGGGTGGTAGGCGGTGGTCCGGCGATGGCTTGTCTGGCTGTATCGCAGGATGGCTTGAGTTAGTTCTGCCGTAAAGGCCGTGCCTCTGTCGGTGATGAGGACTTCTGGAGCACCGTGACGCAGGAGAATGTTCTCAACGAAGAATCGGGCTACCTCGGCGGCACTGCCTTTGGGCAAGGCTTTTGTTTCGGCGTAGCGGGTGAGGTAGTCCGTAGCTACGACGATCCATTTATTCCCGGACGTCGACGTCGGAAAAGGCCCAAGTAAGTCCATCCCGATCTGCTGGAATGGTCGGCGAGGTGGTTCGATCGGCTGTAGAAGTCCGGCTGGCCTTGTCGGCGGTGTTTTGCGTCGCTGACAGTCTCGACATGTCCTTACGTAATGGGCGACGTCGGCAGAGAGGCGAGGCCAGTAGTATTTTTCTTGTATCCTCGCGAGCGTGCGGGAAAAACCGAGATGTCCAGCCGTTGGGTCGTCATGGAGAGCTTGCAGAACCTCTGGACGCAACGCTGAGGGCACCACGAGGAGGTAGTTGGCTCGGAGAGGCGAAAAGTTCTTCTTTAGGAGAATATCGTTTTGCAAGAAAAACGACGCCAATCCTCGCCTGAACACCTTCGGCACAGTGACGGTCTTGCCTTCTAGGTAGTCTACAAGGCTCCTTAGTTCCGGGTCGGCTCGCTGTTGTTCAGCGAATTCGTCGGCACTGATGGGTCCCAAGAAAGTGTCGTCATCCTGGTCGTCCTGTGGCGGCGGTTCGACGGGGGCGCGAGACAAGCAGTCGGCGTCAGAATGCTTTCGGCCGGACTTGTAGACGACGGTGATGTCGAATGCTTGAAGTCTCAGACTCCATCGTGCGAGGCGACCTGAAGGATCCTTCAAGTTAGCTAGCCAACACAAGGCGTGGTGGTCGCTTACAACTTTGAAGGGCCTGCCATAGAGGTAGGGGCGAAACTTTGATGTAGCCCAGATGATGGCGAGGCACTCCTTTTCTGTTGTGGAATAATTTGATTCCGCCTTCGATAGCGACCGGCTAGCGTAACTTACAACCCTTTCTATTCCGTCAGTCCTCTGCACAAGCACGGCGCCGAGTCCTACGCTGCTTGCGTCGGTGTGGACTTCGGTATCGGCGTTTTCGTCGAAATGCGCAAGAATGGGCGGCGATTGCAGGCGTCGCTTCAGTTCTTCAAATGCTTCGATTTGCGGCGTCTCCCACTTGAACTCGACGTCGGCCTTCGTGAGGTATGTCAGTGGCTCGGCGATCCGTGAAAAGTCCTTGACGAAGCGCCTGTAATAGGCGCACAGGCCAAGAAATCTACGCACTGCCTTCTTGTCGGCGGGCGGAGGAAAGTCAGTGATGGCCGCCGTTTTCTGTGGGTCAGGGCACACTCCAGACTTGTTGATGACATGGCCCAAAAACAAGAGCTCCTCGTATGCGAAGCGGCACTTTTCTGGCTTCAACGTGAGTCCGGAGGTCTTGATAGCTTGAAGAACTGTTTCAAGGCGCCGGAGGTGTTCCTCGAAGCTTGAGGCAAACACAACGACGTCGTCCAAATAGACGAGGCAAGTCTGCCACTTCAAGCCTGCCAGTACTGTATCCATGACCCGTTGGAAAGTCGCAGGTGCCGAACAAAGACCAAACGGCATGACCTTGACTCGAACAGTCCGTCTGGTGTTATAAAGGCAGTCTTCTCCCGGTCTCTCTCGTCGACTTCGATTTGCCAGTAGCCGGTTTTGAGGTCCATCGACGAAAAATACTTTGCGTTGTAGAGTCGATCCAAGGCGTCGTCAATCCGTGGGAGAGGGTATACGTCCTTCTTCGTGATCTTGTTGAGGCGACGATAATTGACGCAGAACCGTAGGGTTCCATCCTTCTTCTTCACTAACACCACGGGGGACGCCCACGGACTCTTGGACGGCTGGACGATGTCGTCGCGTAGCATTTCGTCGACTTGTTGCCTTATGGCCTCGCGTTCGCGCGCCGAAACTCGGTACGGGCTCTGACGGAGTGGGCGGACATATTCGTCGGTTATGATGCGGTGCTTGGCGACCGGGGTTTGTCGAACTTTTGACGACGACGAGAAGCAGTCCTTGTATGCAGGAGCAGAGCTTTTAGCTGTCTTTCTTATGCCAAGGAAGGTTCTGATTGACGTCGAAAGTTGGTTCAAGTACTACAGTCTTCGTTCCAGGTGCACTAGAATCCGTGAAGGCAAAAGCACTGCCGGCTTGTACTATTTCGTCGATGTAGGCGACCGTTGTGCCTTTGTTAATGTGCTTGTATTCGTCGCTGAAGTTCGTGAGCATCACTCTTGCTTTCCCTTCACGTAGCTTAGCTATGCCTCTAGCGACGCAAATTTCACGATCGAGCAGTAAGTGATGATCGCCCTCGATGACGCCCTCCATATCTGCAGGCACTTAGGCACCGACGAAAATCATTACACTGGAGCGAGGCGGAACGGTGACTTGTTCTTCTAGCACATTCAAGGCATGGTAACTGATGTCTGTATCCGGCTGGTATCGCGTTGTCCGTTGAAAGCGTTATTGACTTGGACCTTAAATCGATGACTGCACCATGTTGGTTAGAAAGTCCATGCCTAGGATGACCTCCCTGGAGCAGTGCTGCATGATTACGAAGCTCGCCGGGTAAGTGCGATTGTTAACCGTGACTCGCGCTGTGCAGATTCCAGCCGGCGTTATTAGGTGGCCTCCCGCTGTCCGGATATCAGGTCCTTGCCAGGCCGTCCTCACCTTCTTCAACTTGGCGGCGAACGGGCCACTGAAGACGGAATAGTCAGCTCCAGTGTCGACGAGAGCGGTGACGCTATGACCATCGATTACCACGTCTAAGTCGGTAGACCGTCGTCTGGCGTTGCGGTTAAGTCGTGGCGTCGGATCACGGCTACGTCGGCTGCTTCGCTGCTGCTACGTCGCGTCGGTAGGTCTTCTTTCGGCGGCGAAGTGTTGTCGTCAAGGCTCTTGCTAGGCGGTGTGCTGGTACCTCGTTGTGATGATGCGTGAGTTGTCGTCGTCGGTGGCGGCGGAGGATCTTCGGTATTGCGTCGTACAGCAACCGCACCTCCATCGGTTTGCTGCCTTTAGTTTCCGGATAGGGGCTCACGGACCGGCCCCGCGCTGGGCCAGTGTATGGTCGGCGCTGCGGCGACAGGTAACGTCCTGGTGACGGCGAGCGTGAGGGTCGTCGTGGCTGGAACTGGGCTCCGGCGAGGTAGGTCAGCGATGTCGCGTGGTCGCTCGCCAAGCTGTGGACGTGGCGCGTTGACGGCGAACCCTCGTAGGCCCATCTCGCGGTATGGGCATCGGCGGTAGACATGGCCGACTTCCCCGCAGTGATAGCAGAGGCGGGCGGTGGTCGGGAGCGCGCAAATGTCCGTCTTCCGCTGGTAGCTGCGCTGGGCGACAGGCGGGCGTGCTGGCGGCGGTGGCGGTGGACGACGGAACTGCGGCGTACGGGGCCCTGGCGCGAGCGCGGAGGGGGGCCTTGACGACGGGCGACGGCGGCGTAGGTCATCGCTTGCGGCTGTAGTTGAGGCGATGCCGGAACTTCTGGCACTTCCAGAGATCGCTGAAACGCTTCTTTAACTATGTCGGCGATTGAAGTCACCTGAGGCTGCGACCTTGGGAATAATTTCTGTAGTTCTTCCCGTACAACAGCTCTGATCGTCTCGTGCAGGTCGTCGGCGCCTAGAGCTTGAGCTTCGGCGTAGTTTGTCAGCGCACGGCGGTTGTATTGTCTGGCTCGCAATTTCAAGCGTCTTCTCGATCGTTGTTGCCTCCGAAACAAAGTCTGCCACAGTCTGGGCGGGTTGCGCATCAATCCAGTGAATAGATGCTCTTTGACGCCCCGCATCAAGAACCTAACTTTCTTTTCTTCAGACATGCGGGGTCGGCGTGGCGGAAGAGGCGAGTCATCTCCTCCGTGAAGATCGCGATGCTCTCGTTCGGCAATTGAACTCTGGTTTCCAGGAGAACTTCAGCCCTTTCTTTTCGTACGACACTCGTGAAGGTCCTCACGAAGTTTCTCGCGAAATAGGTCCCCAGTCACCAGGGTGGTCTCCCCTGTTCTCAAACCATGTCCGAGCAGCGTCATCCAACGAAAAATAGACATGGCCATTTGTTGATGTCGCGGTCCTCTCGTACGTCTCCAGCCATGTTTCAGGGTCTTCAGCTGATGATCCACGGAAGGTCGGTGGCTCCCGAGGTTGCTGCAGCAGGATGGGGGACGCTGGGGCTGCCATTGAGGTCGTTGACTTGGCCTGGATTCGCTGTGGTCTTCTCGGGAGAAGTCCAGTATTCTGGCAAAAGACCTTGCTGCCTACGGCTAGTCGCTGGTCCTTGGCGACGTTGGTCTCGTCCTCCGGTTCGGGCTTGGGTCGCGGCTTTGCGGGGCGTCCGCTGCATGGACAGAAAAGCACCTCCACCAGATGTCACGTAGTAGTGACGCTGAAGAAAACAGTCGTAAAACTGTGTACAACGAAACTGGTTGTTTATTGGGCGAACCTGTGCCACAAAAGGCAAGGTACACTCAAAGCACAACGATAGCGGCGAACACAGTCGGCGATCGTCGAAAATCTGATCAGCGGCGAAACGCGTCGGCTTTATACCTGAGTCATCGAAGGTTCTAGATTAATCCCTGATGCCCGCGTGTCTTCCAGAAAGTTCTAGAGAATTTCGCGTCAGTCATGCAATCAGATAACATAAGCGTCGGTGAAAACAGGCAATGGAAAGAAGCATCGATTAACGTTCTAGAAACTTCCGATACAGGCCGCGTCCTGCGCCGAGCGATAACGTTTAACATTTGTTAGCCGGTGGAAAGCGGCCACCGGTGAAAGATAAACATCTATACGTGTCAATATGGCACCCACAATTTTTTGCTTATTGGTGATGAACCACCAACCTGTGGTAGATGTTGTGAGAGGCTGACCGTCCTCCATGTCCTCGTGGAGTGTCGGGAAGCCGAAGCCGAGAGAAGGAAACATTTTCCGGTAGCATACCGCTACAATATCCCTCTACATCCCATGCTATTTATTGGTGAACAACCGCTTTTTAATGCCAAAGCAGTCCTCGATTTTTTGAATGATGTTGTGCTACATGTTATTAGCCCAATAAGTTCGTAGCACATCCTCTCTCCAGAGGATGTCGCTGTGATAATTTTGATAGCACATGCCTCCAGGCCCTTGTGGTTCAAGGGCTCTGTTTAGGTAGTAGTGCTTCTTGCCAATTACTGTATCTTAAATATTTTAAATTAATTCTTCTTTTTCAATGCATTCCTCATTTCATAGTACACATCATTAGTCATTGCCATGATTTTAGTACATATATATTTTACGCACTTTACGCGATAATTTTAGGCCCCTTTACAGCCATGTTTCATCTACTTCTCAGAATTCATTGCTCGACGGCACATTCACAAACACTGGCATGGCGCTCTTTGGCCATAACTGGCCCTTGCGCCATAAAACACCACACATCATCATCAAACCGATGGGTCGGTAAGTAGCGTGAGGTTGTGCTGCTGGATCAAAGTGTGGAGCGCATTGCGGCCTTTGGGTGTGTCATGAGGATATCCCCAAGTGGTATGAGGGGCGTTTAAATCACCCGCGATAAGTGTAGCTCTACCCTTACACTGCGCTACTTGAAACAATGTGTCGAAACGCGCATGGCGTTCTTTGGGGCGGCTATAGACATTAAGTAGACGGAGGTTGTGTGTTGGGCTTGTGGGTGTTGCTGGGAACAAGTTCAAGCAGGAAATGTGGAATGTCTTGGTTATCCAATGTAAAGTCTACCACCACATGCACCCGCCTCACTAGCGTGGCCACGAGGTGGTCCCGATTGGGATCTTTATGTGTAGCATATACTACATATCCAGGTAGACTAGGAAGGGTGCGAAGTTCCTGAAGAAATATGACGTCTGGAGGAGAAATGCGTGTTTGAAGATACTGTATGAGGCTTTCACGCTTCTTTCTGACGCTACGGCAGTTCCACTGCCACACCGTGAGTACCGAACAGGCGCTTGGTGTGGCAGGTACCTGCGCGTTATATTTCGCCATCACTGTGACTTGGGCTAACTTGACGGGATGACGTTGAGCTGCATCCTGCTAAAGGAAGGCGGCGCGCCCGTTTTGGTCGGGCGTGCTACGAGTTCGGCTACAGTGTCTGTCAATTTGGCAATGGCGACTTCAAGGCGTGTGAGTCGATCCTCCATAGAGGCCGGATGCAGTCTGTTCGAGTAATGTGGTCAGAGTGTCAAGGCGCTGCTCAAGCCGGGTGACGAGAGACGCTAAGCTAGGCATAGGATCAGTGTCAGTAGACTTTGGTATATCCATGGGGGCTGGCTGTGAAGTCGGAGTTACAAGGGTGGGGTTAGGTGGCTGGGAAGTGGGAATTACAGGGGTGGGGTTAGGCAAAGATGATGGTGTTGCGGGGTTAGTTGGAGTAGCTAGATGTTGTGAATACGCAGGGGATGAAAGAGGGTGGTTGAAGCGGCCGACCAACTTACACGAGGCGGAGGCACTGTGGTCTCCGACAGGAGCCTCGGACCCACAGTTCGCGGAGGGTTGGCACTGGAAGGCGGAGGTCGCGACTTCCTGCGCGACTTGTGGCTTCTCTTAGTTCTGGACTTGGATCGTCGGCGAGATTAGTCAGGAGTCCTGCTTCTAGAGCGGCTGGGCGAACGGCGCTGAGGTGTGTGGCTCTGGAAGCGGCCATGTCTGGTGTAAACTGTGGTGGTGGTGGGCGCGGTGCACGCCGGAGTCGGGTAGCTTGATAAGCACATTTGTTTGCTGCCTGTATACTTGGGCAGGCCGGATCTGTAGCAGGGTGAGCGCCGTTGCAGTGGCGCAGTTCGGGGCACATGGGTGAGGGGCATTGCGCACTGGCATAGCGACAGCGCAGATGGGGCAGCGAAGATGCTGTGGGGTCGGGCAAACGTCAGCCCGGTGGCCGAGTTTAAGGCAGATTGCGCATTGTTGCGCACGGGTATAGTGTGGCTTACACCGGTATAGTGCCCTGTAATAGAGCAAGGTACGTGTATAGTATTCTAGTGCCATGAAAAGTTATCAGAGCCGTTTCCATCTTTCCCATCATCCGGGCAGACAATATCGTGAAACCCGGGGCGTCCAAGTTGGCCATTAATTCCGCTGAGGCCGTGTGGGCTTCGATTCTGTGTACAACGCCACGGCAGGAATTGTCTGGGGGTGCCAGATAGATGGAGACTTGGTGGGAGGTGTCTTGAATGGTGAGAGCAATAAGCTGGGCCAGTTTTTCAGCTACAGAGTTCCGTGTGGACACAAAGACAGCCAGGTTCTTGTGTTACTGTATTCCACTTGCGTTTCCTTGTATTCGTTGTCGGTGAGGGAAGCAGCAGCAGTCACCGCAGACATGAGTTGGGCCGGTCGCAGGGTGGTCAAGACAAAGCCTCCTTGCGGTCGCAAGATGACCTTGTGGCCCTAAAGCCGGGAAGTGAAGCTAATGGTGGCTGTAGGCTTGTTGAACGGCGTGTTCTTCCGCCGATTCACAAGCGTCCAACCTTCAGAATCAGGCTTAGACGCCATGGAGGCAAGTGTTGAAGAAAGTCACAATGCGTTGAACGTGGGAGTGATAAACGCTGCACAGACGCGGTGCCACCGGGGCTGCAGTGGCCAGGCGTCGGAGACGAACGCGGCCTCCGCCGCCTTGCTACGGCCTTTCGGCTCCAATGCTTCGTCGAGGGACCCAGGAAGGAGAGATGCAAACTTGGCGAAAATGGCCAGGAGTCAGTCGGAAGGCTCAAGTATTTGACATCCCCGTAGTCCCGGCGATGAGAGCAAGCGACTGGTGGTACTCACATTACAAAGAATGCAGAGGTCACGGTGTTAGGAGTGAAAGCCTGCGGAGCGTGAAGAAGATGCGTCCGGCACTCACGAACCCCGGGCGCGTTCCCCGAGTGCAGGGAAGCCGAAACAGAGAGAATAAAAAATAAATTATGGGGTTTTACGTGCCAGAACCACGATCTGATTATGAGGCACGCCGTAGGGATATTCCGGAAATTTGGACCACCTGGGGTTCATTAACGTGCACCTAAATCTAAAAGTACACGGGTGTTTTCGCATTTCGCCCCCATCGAAATGCGGCCGCCGTGGCCGGGATTCGATCCCGTGACCTCGCGCTCAGCAGCCCAACACCATAGCAGAGAGTAAAAGGCACTTTCCTCTAGCGTACCAGTACTGTCTCCCTCTCCATCCCGCTATGTTTCTGGGCGACAAACCTCTCTTTAACACCAAAGCAGTCCTGGGTTTTCTGAGCGATGTTATATTGCATGTTATTTGCCCAATAGTTTCATCCTCTCTCACAATCCTCTCTCCGGAGGATGTCGCCGCGATAGTAGTTTTGCATAGCATGCGCCTCCAGGCCCTCGCGTTTCAAAGGGTCTGTCAAGGCAGTATTGCTTTTTAAAAAGATTTATCTGTGATAAATTTTCGTTTATCGTGATTACCTTGCGATTTGTTCTTTCGTGTTCATAGTGCACCTCATTAGTCATTGCCATAATTTTACTACATATATATTTTACGCATTTTACAGCTATTGCTTTTTGGGCCCTTTTACACCCACGACACATCTATATTTCGCAATTCGTTGCTTCAGTGTCAACTCATGAAAACTAGCCTGGCGCACTCTGGCCATACCCGGACCTTGCGCCATTAAACACCATACATAATCATCAATTGTGTTGCGCAGTGTCTCTCCTAAATCATTCCTTCCTCCATGGCTCGAAAGCAACCCGCGCCTTTCTCAGGGTCAAAAACGTCATCATTGAGAAGCCACTGTGAGGTATTTTGCTTTGCGTGCCACAAAATACGGCCTCTATTATATGCGGGTTCTTGATGCCTTTCAGGCTCCTTGTTGGGTGCTTTTCCTCTCTTTCGCACACCTCTCAGAAGCGTTGATGCTACAATTGTCTACAGAAAGGTGGTTTTTTGGGGTTTGTTAACAAACGCGCTATATCCTCTCTTTGTTCGTAAATTATTTAGCTACTATTTGCGTGGTACGAAATGCTCACTAGCGGAAAGAGTAAAGAAGTGATTACTGAGTTGGTGGTTAGTTGGTTCATAATATTACGGCGAAATATATTGCGAAACAAATTGAATTCAGACAATGACAGGAAAAGGTTAGTTCCTCTTACTACATCGTAATGAAAGTAAATGTGATAACGTCAAGCGCTGACGCGCCACTGCGTTATCGCGTGTCCTGATATCAGCCGCGGATAAGCAACCGCGGCCTATAAAAGTGCGTCAACCGAATAAACGCATACACCTTGTTCTGCACCTGCCACGGCTGTTTCTTTGAGTACGGCTGCTCGGCTACTCGGCTGCCGTACGCTACTACAGTAAACTAAACTGATTTCTGCGTGCGTCAGACCTTTGTGTTTACTGTTGCGTTGACTAGGTAGCGCTGAGTATGACCGGCCGGCGTCTTTTTTACTGATGCAGGTGAAGGGCTATTCTATGTTGCCTAAATGATGCATTCTTGGTGTTGTTTGGCCAGTAAGCCGATATCTTTAGCGAAGCAGAAAGTAAGTTCTAAGGCTAATTTACTTTACGTGCGCATTCCAGATGACGAGATTTCTGCCGTGGTTTACGAAGGAGCTCATTTTTCTGCAACGGAAATATTTGACATGAACGAATTTGCCCATTATCTCACCGTAGGTATCAGGTGTTTCTCCCTTGTAAAGCAGAGTAATTTTTACCGCAGGAACAGCTTTTCTAGATATCTCCGGAAAACTTCCATTCCACACGAAAATCAAGGGAACATCAAGGAGAACATCTCGTCAGAGGAAGCGCGGAAACGTGTGTCTTTTTTCCATTTCTCAGGGTATGCTGATGCGGCCAGCAAGGGGCAACGTCGCAGCAGACCCCGGCATCGGCTCGGTTCACAAAGAGTGTGGCTGCGGCGGTGCCACCCGCCTCCCCCTGCGACAGCAGCCAACGCTGCTGCACCGTCTCTGAAGGGGGGCCCATCGACCTCTGGGTTGGTGGCCTGCAAGGCCCTGCTTTTCGAGGCAAGGCCTACCCCGAAACTACCCCGGGGAGTTAGCGGAAGTGCAGTGGCTCCCGGAGTCCATGGACACTACTCCAAGCCAGACGGCGCAGCCAGCGCCTTGGGAGCGACGCGATTCTCGCGAACGCTCTAAGACAAACAAACCACGAATTACGGGCCTGGAAAGGCTTCGTAAGCCAACCTGAATCCTCGTACACACAGCATATTAACACAAACACTATGGATACACAATATTAAAGTGGAACGTCAGAGGTCTTCTCTACAACCTCGATGACGTCAAAGAACTATAACATCAATTTAACCCAAGTGGCTGTGTGTACAAGAAATACATTTGAAACCCACAAACACAGACTTTCCTCGTCAATACCCATCTTTCGAAAAGACGCCGATGAGGCTAACGTCTCGTTCAGCGGTGTACCAATAGTAGCAGATAAGTCTGTAGCTTGCCACATGTCGCCCTCCAGACGCCCCTGAGGCATGTCAGTTCGGGCAATTCTTTTCAGCAAGTTGGTAACTGTATGTTCCATTTGCATACCCCCAAATCATCATCTCGTGAAACAGACTTTATAACCTTATTAATCAGCTTCCCGAGCCCTACATACTCGTGGGAGATTTAACGCCCACAAGACGATGTGAGGAGACTCACGTGTGCCGCGAGAGGCCGATTCATGGAAAGCGTTTTAGTAAACTCCGGTGCATGCCTTTTCAATAAGAAGGAACCAACGTATTATAACATTCACCACAATTCATATTCATCGATAAACTTGTTGATTGGGTCTCCTTCCCTATTTCCCGACTTAGATGGAATGAGATCCAAAACCCATTCGGAAGTGACCACTTTCCATTAATTCTAAGCTGAGTAAACACTATGACTCTCCTCTCATGTCCCTAGATGGAGACTAGCCTCTCCTGATTGGAATGTTTTAAGGAGTCGACTGTTATATCCCCGCAGGTGCGTCTGCGTCAGCAGGCGTTGGTGTTGCGAGCGACACACGGACCCGAGCACACGAGGGTTGGACCCTCCTCGTTTAACCGTGTGTGGCTTAGCCGTGTCCGGGGAAAAGGGGATCCTGGGGGTTGAGCCGATGCCGGGTGTTTGGTCCTTTACGGCCCCTCGGTGGAGGCCAGACGCCCCTTAGCCTCGGCGTCACGTAGACGGCACCCCCGCTGACCCAGCGGGGGGAAATCGGTAGTTGCCTTTTCCTGTCTCTCTCTCCCTCCAACCTTCGTCTTTTTCTCTCACTTTCCATCTCCTGTCTTCTCTTCACTTCGTTTTACGTCCCAATTTCCTGGCGGCAAGGGTTACCCTGTGGAAATGAACTCTCTTGGTCAGGACTATAGGATTTAGTGGCGATGTATGGCTAGCGTCTGTATACGTTCCCTGGTTGGACTCCGTGGTGGGTGGCCAGCACAGCTATCGAATCGTTTTTTGTTTTTATGGCCTAAGAACCCCTTCCAGAAATGATCGGCCCCTGAAAAGGGGACGCACCGAAGCAACTAAAGAGTTTTTAAGTAAGAAGAATGAATATACAAAGTTTTTCGTCATCACATCTATGAGTGAAACCACATCCAGCATGTCGCCTTCCCGATAGGCAAAGCAATCCAAGAATGCATCGGCAGCAACTACAACGCGAAAAATATGAATTCGGGAGATCTACTCATTGAAGTAGAAACTAAAGAGCAAAGCAACAAGATCAAACAATTAGGAAATCGGACAACACCAGGTCTCAGTAACCGCACACCGATCACCGAACAACACACGAGGTGTCTCATCTGTCAGAGAACTGCTTAAAAGCTCTGATGAGGAAATTGAAGAGGCTCTCGCAGATCAAGGTGTACTCGCTGCATGAACGATCATCATCCGCAGAGACAACAAAGAAATTCGGACAAAAAATTTAGTGTTAATGTTTGCCAGCAACTCTCCATACAGCTGTTAAGCCGCATACTTGTATCCGCATACTTGTATCTGCTTGTTAGGCCCTACATACCCAACCCTCGTAGGTGCTTCCGGTGCCAGAGGTACGGGGATGGGCCACAGTCTTGCCGTGGAAATCCAACCTGTGTGAAGTGTTGCCAGAGCGACCACGATGATGAACATTGCACGAACCCATTGCAATGCATCAATTGCAATGGTCCACATGCTGCATACTCTCGTTCTTGTCCTGAATTGAAAAAAAAAAGAGATAATCACGCTCAAGACAAAAGAAAACATCTCTTATCAAGAAGCTCGCAGGCGGATGGCTTTCACCCAGAAGGGTAGGTACGCTCAAGCGGTGTAGAGGGGGCAGGCACCGCAAATGGTTTCTGTGGGCACACAAGTCCAACTCCAGGACATGGTGGCCGCTGTCCGTCCCTCAAACAAACACACAAAACAGGCACCAAGTGCCTCCTCCCAGGGAGGTGCGGAAGCCTCGACAAGCGTTGGTGGCAACCAACACAACATCGAGGCAAAACAGACCTCACTGACGGCGCTGAAGAGCCAGCCTCCTCTCAGGAGGCAAGGAGCCTCGCAGAGCACCAATAGTGATGAGCACCCTAGTGGTGCCGATTCAATGGAAGTGTGTCCATTGGACACTGAAGGCATGGGAGAACCTGCTCCTGTCAGCAGTCCCTCCCCAAGGAGGAAAAGGGGGTCAAAAACCAGTTTCGGCCCCGAAGAAAAGTACTTGAAGAACACATTCATCGCCTTCTAGTCTCTGGACTAGTCAACTAAAGTAACCGTTTATTTTTCACTACACATTTTTCTCATATCATGGCGTACATTATACACTGGAACAGCAGAGGCCTCATACACAACTTAGGCGACATAAAGGACACTCTAACCGACTTCTCTCCTGTGGCTTTATGTCTGCAGGAAACCAATTTAGGTCCCAAAACACGAACTTTTTAAAAGGCTACACGGTCATACGTCGCGACCGCGCCCAGGCTAACCGACTATCGGGCGGGTTGCAATCGTCGTTCAAAGTGGTATCGTCACCAGAGAAGTAACCATTAACAGTTTTTTAGAAGTCGCTGCTGTCACCATTCTATCACACAAAACTATCACCGTACGCTCGATATATCCCACCCACACACAGTTCACTGTCAAAGATCTAGAGCTCATTGTCGGACAGCTTCCCGAACCCTTTGTCATAGCAGGAGATTTTAATGCACATAACACACTATGGGGAAGCAGTAAGACTGATCTTAGAGGACAGGTACTCGACGATTTTATTATAACCAACAATGTATGTCTTTTAAACACTGGCGCTGCTACGTACTGTTCTCCAAGCACAGGAACTACGAGTTCTAGACTTGGGGATGTTTCCAGTGGCGTGCTTCTCGATTTTACATGGCAGGTGATAAACAATCCTTATGGTAGCGACCATTTTCCTGCCGTCGTTAAGCTAACCTCTCCACTCCCAATCATACCCTCTCGACTGCCACGTTGGAAACTACATCTAGCTAACTGGTCTCTATTCACAGAGAAAGCTACCCTTCAGAACGAGCTTCTTGACCAGCTAACAATAGACGAAATAAATGACACGTTTATTTATTGCACACTCTCAGCAGCAGAGCAAGCTATTCCTCAGTCCACGGGACTAGCAGGAAAAAAGCTCAAACCCTGGTGGACCAGCAAGTGCACAATTGCTAAAAAAACTGCAAAATAAGGCCTGGTGCATCTTCAGCAGGTACCCAACGCAAGATAACCTTCTGGCCTTCAAACAAGCGAAAGCTAAAGCAAGGTATACCTCTCGTCAAGCAGAAAAGGCATCCTGGCAGAAATACATTACATCAATCAATAGCTCAACCACTTCGAAAGAAAATGTGGGATAAGGTTCGGAAGTTCAGCGGTGACTACTCCCCATACACAATTCCTATACTCTCAGATCGGGGCACTCAGACAACCCTACAGGAACAGCTGACATATTAGGACACCATTTTTACACGATATCCAGCTCTGATAATTACACGCAATCCTTCTTAAAGTACAAACAGATGGCAGAAAAACAAACTACCGGTAACAGGAGGCTCAGATGAACCATACAATGTCTCTCTAACACTCCATGAGATAAAGTACTTTCAGCTGGAAAGAAGACAGCAGTGGGTCCGGACAAAATCCATTACGCAATGCTTGCCCACCTATCCCAGGCTGCTGTAGAGGCACTGTTTCATTTCTTTAATATGATTTGGGAAACGGGCAAGATGCCCGCCAAAGGGAAAACAGCTATCATAGTTCCCTTTCTAAAAGCTGGAAAACCACCAACGTCACCAAGCAGCTATAGGCCTATAGCGCTTACAAGCTGCTTGGCAAAATCATTTGAGAGCGTAAAAACATCAGGTTAACACACATCCTTGAAGCAGAGAACTCATAGACATTCACCAGTGTGGTTATAGATCATATCGCGCGTCTTGATCACACAATACGTGAAGCATTCTTACATAGACAACACTGCCTAGCGGCATTTCTTGACCTAGAGAAAGCCTACGACATCACATGGAGGCATGGTATTCTGAGATAGCTGGCAAATCTGGGAATCCGTGGCAGGATGCTTAACTGTTTGTCGGATTTTCTGTCCAACCGATCTTTTCAGGTACGTTTGGGCGCCGAACTCTCACGTGTATTCGTACAAGAAAAGTGCCACAGGGTTGCATTTTAAGCACAACGCTCTTCGTGGTGAAAATGAATTCAGTAAACACAGTAATTCCGCCTTCCTTCAAGCATTCATTGTATGTTGACGACCTTCAAATTGCATGCCGGGCCTCAAGTATATCCACTGTGAAGGATAGCTCCAGTTAACGATTAACAAACTGACAAAATGGGCAGATCAAAATGGATTTCGGTTTTCTGCTCAAAAATCCGTCACCGTTCTGTTTTCGCAGAAGCGTGGCTTGTACCCAGATCCGGTTCTAAAATTAAATCAAAGCTCACTACCACTTAAAACAGAACATAAGTTTCTAGGGCTGGTTTTCGACCGTAAATTAAACCTTATTGCCCACATTATAACATTAAAAAGAAGCCCAACAAAGCGATTAACATCCTGAAAGTTCTATCGCGGAAACATTCTGGCGCCGACCGAATGTGCCTTTTACGTATCTACCGCTCTGTCTTGCGAAGTTTACTTGACTACGGCTGCATAGTTTATGGGTCAGCAAGGCAGTCCTATCTCAAACGTCTCGATCCCATACATAATCACGGACTACGCTTGGCAACTGGTGCGTGCAGAACATCACCCGTCGAAAGTCTATATGTTGAGAGCAACGAACCTTGCCTGGAACACCGAAGAACCCAGCTCACAGTCTCTTATGTCCTAAAAACTAGAGCTAAACCAAATCATATATGCTACACCATCGTTTCCTGTATCACGAACAGAACACACTACATGAATAAACGGCACACTATAAGGCCACTTTTTCTCCGGTTTGAAGAAATATGCAAAGAATATGAAATACGAAACGAGGCGCTCAACGTTTCCCAAACGCCGAACAGATTGGCTCCATGGTGCGATTTCACACATTTCTGTGACTTTGCGCTGACACATCACAAAAAAAAGAAACACCGCGTGAGCACATTACGCAGGATTTCCTAGCACTACAAGAAAAATATAATGACCATATTGAATTTTATACGGACGGCTCAAAATAACACGAAACACTGAAAGTGCCGTTGTATCGAAACACTCGGAATCTTGTTTTAGACTGCCACAGTTCGTCTCTGTGTTTACAGCTGAAGTATACGCCTTGTTTATAGCCGTAAAAGAAATAGTATCAGGGAATTATAGAGAGATAAATTTATTTACAGAAAGGCAGAGAGGTCGGCCTGAGCTGTAACTTGCTCTGGCCTGCTACTCTACACTGGGGAGAAGGGACGGGGAGGAAAAGGGCTGATGGATGACAATGATAAGAGGAGGAGGTGTGTATGGACAATTTTACAACGTTGTGGCATCTCTAAAGCCGTGCGTCTAGCCCAGTGGCTTGTAGAAAGACTAAGGCGGCACTGGTTATCAGGGCTGCGCTGTTTGCATTGGGCCAAGGACCTAAAAGAAACTCGTCTGATAGGGGCCTCTTATGGACTTCTGCAATTGAAGAGAGCAGTTTCTGTCGTTCTTGCGCGTACGCGGGACAAACGCAAATATATGGTCAAGTGTTTCTGGTACCTGGCAGTATTCACAATTGGGGCTAATGCCACTGCAACCAATCATATGTCTGTAACGATTCGTGAATGCGACGCCAAGGCGTATTCGGTGCACGATGCTTGATTGGCTTCTTTTGAGCTTGTGAGGAATGCGGTATGTCATTTCTGGGCCCCATTTATGCACTCGCTTGTGTTGATGATCTGGTTGGGTCCAGTGCTGCAACGTACAATTGCGTATTACGCAACGAAGTAGGGCATTTGTGTCTGTCCGTGAGAATGGAATGCGTACTTCAGTCGCATTATTTGAAGCAGCTTTCGCTTCAGCGTCTGCCTGCTCATTCCCTATCACACCACAGTGCGAAGGTATCCATTGAAAGGTGATAATATGGCGATTTCTATTTGCAAGGTCGAGGGAATTATAAAAAGGCAGTTATATACATAGATTCTGTAAGTGCACTAAAGGCCCTACGTCTAAAATCTGAATGTTAACCTTTTCTAGGAGACATTTTGCGGATGCTACTAGGAGCAGAGGAACATGGCAAGATAATCCACCTGGCGTGGTTGCCGAGCCATACTGGTATCCCAGGAAATGAAAGGGCAGATAAATTAGCAGCAGCGGCGGCACACAAAACATCAATAACTATGAAGGTACCTATAAAATATTCTATCCACAGATGTCGCACAGCTTCTAACTCAAAGTGGCAGGACGAATGGGATTCCAGGGCACACAACAAGCTTCAAACCGTTCAGCCTATTCTACAAGAATGGAAGTCGTGTTACCACCAAGAACGTTTTATTGAAGTGTGTTTATGTCGTCTTCGCATAGGACACACACACTTGACCCACAACTTTTTACTAAGAGGAGAACAACAAATGGAGTGTGAACAATGCAAGGAACCTCTCAGCGTGAATCACATTTTAATCACATGTCCGGCGTTCGAGAAAGAAAGACAGAATTATTTTCGCGAAATATACAAAACACTAACACCACTTCATCCACATTTATTACGATCAGAACATGCACTAGTACCCTATGATGACGTTTTTGGGTTTTTAGAGGCCGCGAGTCTTGTAAATAAACTGTAAAGTAAGGTATTAATCTTTTTATCCATTTCATAAGATTATTGATTGAGCACTACCCTGTGGCTGGCGTATCATAGCCATAGTTGCTTTTGCGCCATTAAACCCTACATAACTAACTTTTACATCACGAGATTTTATCAGTTAATTTAGTATAGATGATGCAGTAGCGTATTTTACCGCTTTTATCATTGACGCAGCAGAGAAACGCATTGCACAAACTAGTGGTTGCTCGTACAAACGACGAATTCGTTGGTGGAATAAAAACTGCAAGCAGGCGCGCAAAAAACAAAATAAAGCAAGGGGCATACTGCGTCGTTCGCCAACTGTTCAAAATCTGATCGAGTTCAAACACATAAAATCCAAGGAAAGCGGACGCGATGGCAAGCTAGAAGAAGGAGTTGGGAGAGCTTTCTTTCAAGCATAAATTCCCACACAGGAGGCGAAACTTTGGAATCGGCTTAGGAGGCTTAATGGGCAGCAAACCTATCCATTACCCCTGGTCGACGATCGAGGGAACTCCTTGAAAGATCCGGCAGACACCCTTGGTGAGCATTTTGAGAGCGTATCTCGCTCCAATAATTAATCTAAGTCGTTCCTTAAATATAAAGACATAGCGGAACGTAAGGCACTGTATCGGAAATGCAAACCGAATGAATCTTATAACCTCCCTTTCAGCGTTTCCGAGCTGAGAGCCTCATTGAACGCACGTGAGAGCTCTGCACCCCGAGCTGACAGGATCGTATACGACATCATCAAGAACTTGCACCAAGACACACATATAACACCACTTGCACTATTTAACACCATTTGGGCTTCCGGATACCTCCTTTCAACTTGGAGAAAGGCTATTGCAGTTCCAATATTGAAACAAGGTAAAGATACATCTTCAGTTAAACGTTATCGTTCCATAGCACTTACAAGTTGTCTTTGCAAGCTATTTGAGAAGATGATAAATCGTCGTATGATACATTTCCTCGACTCTAACAAAATCTTTGACCCTTATCAGTGTGGTTTCAGGGAAGGTCGTTCTACAACCGACCATCTCGAACGCATGGAGTCAAACAACCGTGACGCTTTCATTCACAAGCAGTACTTTTTGTCAATATTTCTTGACATGGAAAAGGCTTACGGCACGACGTGGCGCTACGGGATATTGCGAGATTTGTCGGAGATGGGTATACGCGGAAACATGCTTAACGTTATAGAAAGCTATTTGTCTAACGGCATATTCTGTGTTAGAATTGGCAATGCTCTCTCCAGGCCCTTTCTCCAGGAAACTGGGGTGCCGCCGGGTGACGTACTAAGCTGTACTCTCTTCATTAGCTCATCAATTCCACATGCGATATCTCATTCAGTATACGTTGACGATGTGCAAATAGGTTTCAAAAGGTGTAATCTCTCAATCTGCAAACGACAGGTTCAGCTTGGCCTGAACAGAGTGTATAAATGGGCGAATGAAAATGGGTTCAAGTTAAATCCGCAGAAAAGCTCCTGCGTCATTTTTACAAGGAGGACAGGCTTGGTCCCAGACGTTAATATTGAACTCGATGGACAACGTATACCTCTGCACTCAGAGCATAAATTTTTGGGTGTCATACTTGACTCCAAACTATCCTTCATACCCCATCAAATATATTAAGAATAAATGTCTAAAAATAGTGAATATTTTCAAAGTTCTTTCGCAGATAACTTGGGGTAATGATAGGAAGTGTTTGCTAAACCTGCACAAGAGCCTCATACAATCCCGTCTGGATTATGGCGCTGAGATCTATCTCTCTGCCTCACCCAGTGCGCTAAAGATTCTGGACGCTGTTCACCATTTGGGGACTCGCCTGGCCACAGGCGCTTTCAGGACAAGTCCTGTACCTAGTCTCTACGTGGAATCAATTGAGTGGTCACTTGAACTTCAAAGATCATTATAGTTTTACGTATTTCCTGAAAGTGAATTCAAATCCTGAACATCCTTGCTACACAACTGTAAATGACATGACGTGTGCTACGTTGTTTAGTAATCGTCCCACATTCAGAAAACCCTTCTCTCTGCGTGTTAGGATGCTTAGTGAAGAAATGGGTGTCTCGCTTCTCGAACACCGTCTGAAGACCCCAGCAAGGACGTTACCTCCGTGACACTGGGAGATCGTAGAATGTGACACGTCATTTGTAGAAGTCCCAAAGCACGCTTTACACGAACGCCTTCGAATGCACTTTCTAGAACTGCAAGTCAAGTACTCATGCACGGAATTTTACATGGATGCATCAAAGTCGCATGCGGGCATGTCCTATGCAGCAGTTGGACCATCATTTTAGGAATCAGACATTCTGCACCCACTAACAAGCATCTTTACGGCCGAGGCCTATGCATTATTGTCGGCTGTAAAACACATCATGCACACAAATTTACAGAAAGCAATAATATTTGCAGACTCACTAAGCGTAGTTAAGGCTTTAATGTCTCTGCAAAAAACCTGAAAATCCTGTAATGATTGAACTTTATTCTCTTTGTGCACTAGCTATGCAGCTGAACAGCGTATCGTGATATGTTGGGTTCCTGGCCACAGAGGCATTCAGGGTAATATGATTGCCGATAAACTAGCTACATCTACAGCAACGAGAAACCGCAACGCTCCCGCAGCTGTCCCGGCTATAGATCTGAAACCCTTCCTGCAGAGAAAACTAAGACGTTGTTGGCAACACCTCTGGGATGTTGAAATATCGAATAAGCTTCAACTAATTAGACCAAATTTAGGCATTTGGGCATCGACAACAAAATCACAGAAAGCCGATGTCCTCTTAACTCGACTGAGAGTAGGACACACCTACGCCACACACAACCACTTGTTGACCGCCGATGAACCTCCAATCTGCGGAAAATGTAGTAAGAGGTTGACCGTCATCCACGTCTTACTGGTGTGCCAGGAAACAGACGCTGAAAGGAAAAAAAACACTTCCCCCTAGCTTACAGACATTTTCCTCTGCATCCAGCATTGTTTCTTGCTAAGGAACCACTGTTTACCGCGAAAACAATATATTTTTTCAATGAAGTGCGCTTGCTACACGTTATCCTCAAGAATACATAGCGTGGCCTCTCTTGCGAAGCCGCTGTTGCGATGGTAGTGTTTAGTACAGCGCACGCCTCAAGGCCTTTACTCTAGAAGAGCACTGATGAGGCAGTAGTGCCAGTGATAGTCATATATTTTA